>NW_024537909.1:0-20254 GCF_016628075.1 Suillus paluster | reverse complement strand
GAGCGCAAAGCCAGAGAGGCGTTTAAGGGACTGCTGCAAGACCTCGTGACGGCTGGAAAAATCAAGGCGCGCGCAAATGGCGTCATGTGTATCCGACTTTTGCTTCTGATCAGCGATACCTTAATATGCTTGGCAAGCCTGGTTCGAATCCTTTGGAACTTTCTGGGATGTCGTGGACACCCTTGACCAGAAGCTTGACGGCAAGATCGCTATTGCTGAGGAGTGTGCCAGGCGCGGTGATGACCCCAATGCTATGGACGTAGTGAAAGGCGATAAGGAGAAAGAAAATGTGAGCGTGGTGAGCGTGCAGACGACATTTGAGGAATTCAAGGCTCGCGTGAGGAGGGACCCCGACAGCGTAGGAAGCTCGGGGAGGATGATTTACGTGAGGTGTATGACACGGTGTGTATTTTTTTTTATGTGTGTCGAGAGTGCTCATCAGGTTGGTAGGTCCACGAACAAGTCGTAAAGAAACAGAATGAAGAGAAACGCCGCGCAGAGAGGAGGCAGAGGCACCTGCAAGATGATCTTCGCTACGCGATGAAGAAACTTCCTGAGCCGCTTGACATCACGTTGTCCTATGAAGCTGTGCGTCATGTCCTTTTTTCGGCACGAGTTGAATATTGACTTGAATCCTCATATAGGCTGTTCCCCTCCTTGAGAATCTCGCCGAGTACAAAGCTTTGGATGACGACGAGGGCCGACGTGCTGCCTTTTCCAAGTTTTGTGAAAAGGCAGAAGGAGCGCTTGCGCGAGGCCGCGTCAGAAGATGGTGCGTCAACCACAAGTAGACGTCGCAAGGAGCCTGAACGGGAACGGGAGCGTGATCGCGACCGTCGCGATGACCGCGACAGAGACAGAGATCGCGAACGAGACCGTGAGCGGGAGAGAGATAGAGATCGGGATAGGAGCTCCAGACACCACCACCGTGAGGACCACGATGGGTATCATGGGCGTGACAAGGACGCGCATGGCGAGCGGGACAGGGACCGTGAACGTGAACGTGACAGAGAGAGGGACAGGGACAGGGAACGCGAGCACAAACGCCATGTGCGAGACGAGCGGGATGGTAGGGATGAGCGCAAGCGTAGGAAAGGCTCGAGAGAGCGTGGGTATGGACGCAGCGATGCGCCGCCGTACGGGGATGATGAGGAGGTGAGCATGCAGGGGACAAACCCGAACGGAGCAGGGACGGGAAGCGGGGCTCTGACAGGGCACATAGCGAACGCGCTGAAAAGGTATGTAAGTTGTAGCATTGGTGCGCGTATCGCCACTAACATATTGCAGCGCGCCCGCTATGATCCTGATATTGATTCCCGATCCGGAGAGCTGAGACGCCTGAAGAAGGGGAGATATAATACTTTACTGACTTCAGTTTTCTCGCGTATTATCATGATTAGAGAACAAAGATAATATAGTGCTTGTCTACATGAGGGTGCTAATGCTATGAAGTTGAAGGCTCAGGGAACTCTATGGAACCTATGCGCAAACGAGTGTATGGGTTGCTTGTTCTTGATCGTCTTCTGGTAACCCTTTCTACGCTTCTTCTTAAACACCACCTCCATCTTTCCCTTGGTATGTTCCATAACAGTGGCCTCAACCCTGACGCGGCTTGGGGATATTACGGGGTCTCCACGAACAGTGTAATCCCGAGAGCCCAACTTCATGTATGTCTTGCAACGCCAAAACGTCGCCGACACACACGTCTTTGAGATGTGGAACTGTAAGCAAGTCCCTGGGCGCGAGGAGGTATTTACGCCCTGCAAGAGAAGCGGACGATGTACTGCGAAGGCTGGGAACGGATAAGGGAAAATTGCGGCGCAAGGTGTTTTTCGGGAGCGATTGCCTGCGTTGACACCGAACAAGACGCGACTAAAATGCGTGTCAGAAAACACAACAAGTATGTAAAAATGAGACTGACCGCGTCTAATAGTGCTTGATAGCCAACTGCGCATTTGCCAACTAGCCATGGCGAAATGAAGAGCACGAGTAAGGACACAGTAAAGACTGCTAATGATCCCTGTGACAGTGTGACAGTTGTGACCCGGAGAAGTGATTTAATCGGCGATTTAAATTAGGTCAGTTCCGAGAAATTCCTTTAACACCGATTCTACTCGTTCCTTCTCAACCCACTCTTTACTGTCGCGACAATGCACAGAATCGCTCTCCACAATTCGGCGCGCAGAGCTGCCTTTGCTGCTGCTTCAAAGGTCCTTCTTTTCCAGCTTTTCCCGTACAATTTGGTGCTCATACAACTTTTTTATGTTCAGAGCAACGCGAACGTCGCTGCACTCGCCTCTCGGTCATATGCTACCGCAAAGCCTGGTGCGTTCTCCTTTATGACGTTGTCTGCTGTCTCTGACATATATGGGGACCTTCCGGGCGTAATTTATTATCGCTATGTCATATGTAGCCGCATCCGAGGTTTCTTCGATATTGGAGTCCCGTATTGCCGGTACCGCTATTAGTGGGAACGTCGAAGAGACTGGCCGTGTCTTGAGTGCGTAGTAAACGTGGTCATTTTCAGCCTGTTTGGTCTCATCGTGTCTGCAGGCGTCGGTGACGGTATTGGACGTGTTTGGGGTCTCAAAAATGTCCAGGGTAGGTCGCGAAACTCTATCACTCATTCCATGCAAATGACGTTTCCTTGCAGCCGAGGAGATGGTGGAATTCTCGTCTGGTGTCCGCGGCATGTGTCTCAACTTGGAAGCTGACAACGTCGGTGTCTCCATTTTCGGTAACGATCGTCTCATCAAGGAGGGCGACACCGTCAAACGTACTGGCCAGATTGTCGATGTTCCTGTCGGCCCCGGTCTCCTTGGTCGTGTCGTTGACGCTCTCGGTAACCCAATTGATGGCAAGGGTCCCATTGAGGCTGCTGAGCGGAGACGTGCTTCCCTTAAGGCCCCCGGTATCTTGCCCCGTCGTTCCGTCAACCAGCCCATGATGACTGGTCTTAAGCCCATTGACGCCATGGTGCCCATTGGTCGTGGCCAGCGTGAGCTTATCATTGGTGACCGTCAGACCGGCAAGACCGCCGTCGCAATCGACACCATCCTCAACCAGAAGCGGTGGAATGATGGCAAAGACGAGGACAAGAAGCTCTACTGTGTCTACGTTGCTGTTGGCCAGAAGCGTTCGACCGTTGCTCAGCTCGTCAAGACTCTCGAGGAGAATGACGCAATGAAGTACTCTATCATTGTTGCCGCTACCGCCTCGGAGGCTGCTCCCCTGCAGTACCTCGCACCCTTCTCTGGATGTGCCATGGGCGAGTGGTTCCGTGACAACGGCAAACACGGTATGTTGTTATTCGCTTCTTCGGACAATCCCGGTACTGAGAATTCCGTTAGCCCTCATCATCTACGATGACTTGTCGAAGCAGGCCGTCGCTTACCGTCAAATGTCCCTCCTGCTCCGTCGTCCCCCCGGTCGTGAGGCTTACCCCGGTGATGTCTTCTACCTCCACTCCCGTCTCCTTGAGCGTGCCGCCAAGATGAGTGACAAGTTCGGTGGTGGATCCCTCACTGCTCTCCCCATCATCGAGACCCAAGGCGGTGATGTCTCCGCTTATATTCCTACTAACGTACGTGATATTGTGACAGTGTAACCCATTAATTAATCCTTGTATAGGTCATTTCTATCACTGATGGCCAAATCTTCTTGGAGGCCGAGCTTTTCTTCCGTGGTGTCCGTCCAGCCATCAACGTCGGTCTCTCCGTGTCTCGTGTCGGTTCTGCTGCCCAGACGTTTGTGTCTCCCGTTGTATTTTTTGTATACGTTCCTTAATCCGATTATCTCTGCCTACAGCAAGATCATGAAGAAGTTCGCTGGTTCGCTCAAGCTGTACCTTGCTCAATACCGTGAAGTCGCTGCCTTCGCCCAATTCGGTTCAGATCTCGATGCCTCGACACGTTTCCTCCTCTCCCGTGGTGCACGTTTGACTGAGCTCCTCAGTAAGTAACTGTGTCCGATGATATATAAATATAGCTAACGTCCCCCAACAGAGCAAGGCCAATACCAGCCCCTCCCTACTGAGATCCAGGTGCCTATTATCTACGCTGGTGTCAACGGTCTCGTGCGTATTCCATCTATTCACCTTCAAATGTCGGTGACTAATCTCCACGTAGCTCGACTCCATCCCCGTCGACAAAATCACTGCATGGGAAGCTGAATTCCGTTCGCATCTGACTGCCACCCAAAGCGCCCTCTTGGAGGAAATCGCGACCGGCAACGTCACCCCCGAGATGGAGGCTAAAATCAAGAAGGTCGTCGAGGACCACGTCTCGTCATTTACCTCGTAGACTAGATATTCCTGTGCATCTACCCCGGTGCTTGCTGTAATGGACACCCATTAAAGTTCCATCGCGAATACCATTATTATTTTCGCAGCGCGATTGATTGTGGTACTGTATGTAAGTCAAAGCATAGTGAAATACTGAGCTGGTAAGTGGGGTACATCATTCAAAGAAGCCTGAGTTCGCAACATCATCAAGTCCACGTCAATCTGCGACTCTTGTCTCACTATCATCGTCGTCGTCGTAGTCCTGGTCATCCTCGTTTTCGTCGTCCATGGACTCCTTGAGCTACATTACGTGGATTGTAGGTATTAATATCCTAGGAAGCATGAACAGATACGTACCATCTCTAGTAGTTCATGACACTCGTTCAAGTGGGCCATGACGATGGCCTGTCCTTCGGGAATATTTCCACCTACGCCCACGAATCTACCGTCCTTCCGCATGGAGTCGATCTGGTGCAGTGCAAGTTGATACTGTGAAAGATAAGCTCCGGATACCAAATGAATCAAGGGGACCGGCGACCCACAGGATAAAGGTCGCGAGCCGTAAACGGACCGCCAAATTTGTATACTTCATTGAGACACTTCTTCACTGTGGAGAGTTTATTGGCCTGCATACGATGTAAGAGGACCGAGATCGAGAACAGATGGGAGAAAGACACACGATGGGGATGAGTTCTTCGGATACCGGCTGACTCGATGATAGCAGACGGTAGATGAGACCGTAACACCGTCTCAGCAAGTACAGTAGAACCTGTGGATGTGTAAATAGCTGTTGATGTGTGGCATATGGGCACGACTCACATACTGTCCCGGCGGCCGATTACCCTCCGTATCGACAAATTTGCCATCAACGCGCATCTTATCGATCTCATGCAAGCTCATCGAATAGTTGTAGAGATCTGTCTCGCGGAGACTCCATCTGTGCGTGAGGACGAGATTCTCAAGTTCCGCGCGCAGCTCGTCCAGGCGGTCGTGAATGGGCTTAAGGGAAGACGCCACGTTCTTTGACTCCTCTTGCGCTTTTATTTGCTGCAAGATGTCAAAGCATTCCTCCAGGAGGGATGTGCAAAGCGCTTGAGAAGCAGGCATGGTTCCTCCTGGTCCAAGGAATTTCCCGTCGACGCGTTTACTGCGGAGGTGATAAAGATGGACGATGTAGTTCAGTCGATGGCGCATATATTAGAAGCACTCACGAATCGATCTTACGCAGTTCCTCGGCCAGAGCTTTTATTTCGGACTTATGTGAGCCCTCTTTAGCAGCTAGCGCGACGAGTTGTCTGCGAATTGAGACGAGGCGTTCGTGAATGGGAACCAGCTCTACCGAGAGCACAGACAAAGAATCTTGGAGTGATCGCACGATAACATCTTTAGAACCGCAGCAATGCATTAAGCGACTTTAAAAAGGTATTCGGATATGAAGAAGACGTACCACATTCATTGAACTGGCGCTCCAGGAGCTTCACCATAGCTTCGGGGTGCCTACTGCTCTCAGCATCCTGTTGTACTATGGAGCGGAGCTCATTCAGTCTCCGGTGGAAAGGGGCCGGGTCCGATTCATTGTAGACTCCCGATTCTTCCATATGACTGAGGATTTGCTGTACATGGAAAATAAGAATCAGTATGAATCTTCATACAGCAGATGAATGTCTGAAGATATGAGGATGGTAGGGGATGTGGTGGACCATAGCCGGCTGGGTCTCCACGGCAGGTAGAGCATATCGTCCGCAATGAAATGATGAAGAGACGGTGTACTGACTCTCATGGAGGCCAGCTGCGAGTACACAGCGGGACACTCTTTCGTTCGACCCAATGTAAGATAACACAACGAGAGGAGACTGAATACATCAGCCAGTGTCGTATCCACTCGATTGTTGTAGGTCGTATTGTCGTCTCGGACATCGTTGAGTTTTGTGACTATCGGGGAGGGATAACCGAAATGAGATAAATAGTGCCTGTAAAGAAAGAAGATTTATGGGCACCTTGTTTAATGACGGCCTGGTAAAGGGCATTCACATCTGACGGCTTGATAAACTCGGCACGGTCCCTCTTCAGGGCAGTAAGCCGGTTCCGTATGCTGCGGTGGGCAAGGGTTCTTGATACACGAGTAGCAATAAGGGCGCGAACCAGACTTACTTGATCACGGCCTCGAGGATCGGAAGCTCTGCGATATAAGAGATCAGTAAAGGTTCGGGATCAAAAGCATCATCTGCCACTTGCCCTCTTGCGCGACCGGTGCGCTCATCGGTATGATTCACAGTTCGTGCTCGTCGCCGAGTACGTTGAGCACTGATTGTATTTCTTAAAGGAACAGAGACGCCAGCAAGCCAGCTTCGTCTCAAGGAACCCAGATTTGACCTATCATGATCGGAAAAGGCAAGTACTTCATGCTCCATTTCAGCTTTCCCACGATATATTCCCATTTAAGCTGACTCTGTTGGCTACTGGCAGTGCCCAGCAAAGTGCCTGTTCAAGTCAGCTTGTCTCCTCGTTCTCCACCACCACCACCATCGTATATACCATCTGCACGCCCATCAAACACAATGGAGAAGATCAAGGAGGTCTGAAACGATCCTTTGCGCACGTCCGATCTCTTGCTGAACGTTTACTTGTAGAAAATGAACCAGCTGCGCTTCGAGGCAGACAATGCGGTCACTCGCGCTGAAGATGCAGAAGCCAAGAACAAGAAATACGATCAGATTATCCTTGAAAAGGATCAGGAGATTACTTCAATGACTCACAAGATCTCGGTTCTTGAGGCAGAGCTTGACAAGGTGGACGCGAAACTTGCCGAAGCCAAGGCCTCACAGGAGGAGGGTGAATCATTGAAGAGCACGAACGAGAACCTTACGAGAAAGATTGCACTATTGGAGGAGGAACTGGACGCTGCTGAGAAGAACGTGAAAGAAACGATGGAGAAGTATGTCGTGGCTATCATCTGTTATCAATTACTGATCATCTTTTCAGGCTGCGGCAAGTGGACGTCAAGGCAGAACACTTCGAACGTCAAGTCCAACGCGTTGAGCAAGAGCGCGACCAATGGGAGAAGAAGTTCGAGGTAGGTCGATGTACTCTGCTGTTAGATATGCCACCTAACCCCCTTGTACAGGAAATGCAACAGAAATACAAGTCGTCCCAGGCAGAACTGGACAACATGGTTGCTAACATGGAGTCGATGTAATCAGCCTCTTCGTGCTTTCTCCTCTTTTGCGCTCTCCATATAGAGCTTCGATCTTGACTATCTCACACCACAGCCCACTCATGGTGGTCATGACCCTCTACACGATATTCTCATAATTCTTCTACCAGGAATAGTGTTTGATTATTTAACTGAATGGATTCTTGCCTCAGATCTTGTGGCCGATTGCGCGATCTGGTACTCTCTTCTCAGTGAGTTCCTTGTTTTGACTCCACTAGCACGTTAGGGGGTTCAAAGTCATGATTACATAAGTTGTGAGACATTGATTTCGTAAACACGTGACTAGTCGCGATCACTTGAGCTTCTTCTATCAACCGTAGGGAGCGATAGCCGCCTTTTAGTAATGTCGGCCTCCTGATGAAAAGACGACCTCCCTTCTCCAGATTTGTCTTCATGCCCACGCCAATTGTCTCAACACAAGTGGAGCCGGTGTCTCGCTCGCTGCACCAGCTCCCTTTTAACATTATGTATGCCGTCTTTCTCGATTCGCACAAGATCATGTCGTTTATAGTCTGACCCTTGTGGATCTCATCCTATATTCCATTTCCATTTCCCTGCTCAAGTTCGGAATGGATATATGGCCTTGCACTCAGGGGAGTAAATATAGCCCACTTGTTCTATATCTATTTCCCCCTAGGCTCCCAGTCATCCATTTGCGGCAGTGCCTCTCAGTTCTCCGAGATTTGCTCGTTATCTCTAGGTCTTAAGTATGTGGGACTGAGTGGACGATCTGACCGAGGAGCTTCTGGGATTATCCATACATACTTAAGACCAACTCAAGACGCATTGACCTGGCGACGGCCCAGGCATCATTGAGCTAGACTCGGCCTTCCTCAAAGAACCTCGACCTATATCAACGTCCTCCTCGCTGGGCGAGATATCGAAGGAGTCCAATTTCATACATGAGAGTGTGTCACCAGCTAATTGTACAGTTTAATAAGAATATTCATAGAAAACAAGCCTTTACTCCTCCTTAAATTTCAGCGAGACGGAGTTTACGCAGTGTCGTTCGTCGACTGTAGAGGTTGTGAGGCCCAGATCAAAAATACACAAGATAGAAAGGAACGCACTTGGCGTGTCGAATCCTTCTCCCTTGAACACATGCCCAAGGTGACCACCGCATGCGGTACAGGTAATCTCTGTCCTCGTCATAAACATCGACCGGTCTTCATGCCGACTAACAGCACCAGGGATCGCTACGGTTAACCATGAGAAACAAGTTCTATTTCCCAGAATGACAATTTACCATCAAAGAAAGCGGGCCATCCGCAGCCACTGTTGAACTTCGTGGTGCTCTTGTATAGTGGTGTTCCGCAGCCAGCACAGCCATACACGCCTGGGGCGTCATGGTGGTTATAGCTCCCTGTGTTGGGCGCCTCTGTTCCCTTCTGACGAAGGATTCTAAACTATCTCCAAAATAAAGAGTGAACATACGCCCAATGTGGTTGATCGGCCAACACACCTGCTCTGGAGACAAGATGGCACGCCATTCGCCTTCAGACTTGGAATTAGCTCCCATGACAAAGGAGGATCGATGAAAGTGAGATTTGAAAGTCAAAAGCGAGGCTCTTCTAATCCTGGTGAAAGACGCAACAGACCTGTGATACCCCAGTAGACGAGGGCTTGCGATCATATGGTTGCTGGCGCTAGCCGCTGGCAATATTGCTGAGCAAGACGCGTACGATGACGTCAGGTGACCAGCCGAAAAAGGCCGGGCCAATCAGCTTTGACAAAAGCATTGACTGTCTTCAAGCTTCAGAAGCTTCAAAGCTTCAAGGTCTGACTCTGACAGTACTATCATGATTGACAATGGACCTTCATTATTACGATTCGAGTACGGACAGCATAGAAACACAAGACACGCGACTCAAGCCCGCGCGTGCAGTAATAGATGCGCACATCCCATGCCTAGCAAGTATGGACAGAGGATGCTCTTTCATTCGTCCATTTCGTTCCCACTGTCCCCTTTGCCCTCCAACTTCTGGTACCCGATGAACATGTCCATGCTGCATCTTCCGCAATTGCATCAAAGTTTCCCTACACGCAAATTGTGGGACCCCACAAGCACTGTTGGCTCGAATACGCGGGTGTCGACCGCAGCCAACCAAATTGCTTTCCCAATTCAGTCTACCTTATGTTGAATATGCGTTAGCATGAAGACGATCCGGAGACCATTTTTATCCATCCTCTGTCATTTTTCTCCTTTGATGTCCGAAATCACAGCCTATCCACGAACCTTGTCCCTCCTCTTCCGTCGACCAACTCACTCATCCGGTTTCCGACGCGAACGGCGTTTCTCGACTTGCTTATAGACACACTACTAGATCTACCTATTGGTTCTCGTCACTGGAAATTTGCGCAAAAAATGGAGTCATACATGGCCTATCATATCGCATATACTCTGCGAACACAACCCCGTGTACTGCCGAGTGGTGAGCTCGAGCCAGACTCGACCCAGTCTGTGCTATTGAGCCTGAAAGCCGAAAACTGCCATTGTTTTGATGGTCGCATAAGGAGAACTACAAGGGGTTGGTTTCCAGATGTACTGGAACGTAGATCGTTATAGGAAAGAGCTGGGTAATTGCGATTCTTGTCTCGTCGTTCACTTGGCATGGACATCCCTGACACCAAACGCTTATCCGAGGATAGCAGACCAGTGCCGCGAAATACTCCCGACCTTGCAGCAATGTACGCACTCTTGACCTTTCCTTGCTTATCCGTGTCTCATCGTTACTCATGGGGTAGGAGGTCGAAAACTCGCCGCATTTCAACACAGGTGACATCTCTGTCTTCTAGGTTAGCCTCGAGATCACACGTGTGAGTTTCCATACGTGCTTTCACGCGACCAAATGGACCAGCTAACTATCGCTGCCCTCTTCACCAGATTGCAACCATTCAAATCCGTACAAACGATGCTGTTGCGACTTCAGACGCAGGCATGAAGGACGTGGTTAATCGGACAACGTTCAAGTATCGTTCGGATGCTGAAAGGCCACATTTGTCTGGTCTCTGACACATGTCATGAAAGCGTCAACAATGCAAATTTTTACCCTTATCTATGTACGGTTGACATTCATTATTTAACCGCCCTTCAAGGATGTCATAGTACGAGTACGTCACTGGCCCCAATGGACGCGTGTCATACTCTCGGGCTTAGCTGATGCTAACTTCAATTGGCTTAGGCACAGCTGACAGAGTGACGCATGTGTTTGACGTAGTTGGTCGAGTGGATGAATTGCAGTGCAAAGGTTGGGTTGAGGGTACGATTCTTGATAGTGCTGGGGTTCTTGTCGTTGGGACTTGTTCTTGCTAAGCAAGACTGGTCAGCTGCCGTCTATCTCTGTCATGCGCACTATGTGAGGGATACCGTATATATTTACATGCTCCTCTGGTCCCTTCGGACTGTTCTAAAGACTACCTACACCAATGTTTTGTCCATGTATCTGACCTTTCTTGTGGACTTCAATCTCGATCCCTACATGCAGGGCCAAGAACTATCCTACTGGAGAATACCCACGATACACCGCTCTCGATATGGCATTGCGATTCGTGACCGAGGGGATTCTGAACAACTATGTATAGGTATGATAGGATTCCTATTTGGTCAGAATATTTCCTGAATCCATTGGGACAAGGTGCTTCACCTAACATGCGCTAGCGGAGGTCACTATTTCGCATCACCCTGCGATGCCCCAGCGCAAGAGAGATTGACTGATGCTTTGCCTATTCCTACATAGTACATTGGCGAGGCCCGACGCCTCTTCACTATTCTCACCTGCCGCGCGGCCGATGACAAGCAATGTGCGGGGTGTTCGATGCTCGCGAAAGACGATTGCGAGGAGATCAATTATCTCATGTGTCGCACAGAACTCAACGGTCATGAAATGTGCCGCTCGATGATTGTTCAGGGGCACGAAAGATAAACAACTCCGTTCCTCATACTTTCTCTCGCGGCATTGGAGAACAATGATACCCATAAGTAGCCAGTGGCACGAACAAGCCTAAGGAGATGGTAGAAGATCGTGATGCCATCATGCGGTAGATGCGGCACAAACACCCACAAGTCAAAATACCTGACACTTATTACGTAGCCCGCCAGGGCACCAGCTGGTCTCAGTCTCAAATGATTAGTCGCAGAATTTTGCGCTCTTCATACAACCCTAACAATTAACGCTGCGTTTTCCAGCCCTCGCGGAGTTAGTCTCCAGCTGCTGACCTAGTGGTGTCGAGATGTCTAGTGAGTCGCGGAGTGGAACCTGAGATTACGACTTGTGACACTTGTGTGAAACATCTTTGCCGGAGTTTAAAATGACGCTGTAAACTCTGAATCTGGAATAAACGACGCATCAGATTTTGATGCTTGTGTGGGCACTGGGCATGTTCATGGCAAGCAGCATCACGATTGTCATGCCCGGTCGTCCAAGAGACCCACGAATGTTTGGTCCACGATACATTATTGATACAGCAGTGCAGACTACTTGAACATAACGAACACGTTACAACCTGTGAATCAAATCAATCCCACGGAGACGGTGGCTTATTAGTATCTGAATCAGTACGAGATGCAGAGCCGATCCCTATCATCATTGTTAGACATTGCATGGTGACATCGGCAGCGAGCACGACAAACCTCCATTCCCCCCACAGTTGACAACTGTTCCTGTCATTTCGGAATCAACAGACACCACACTTTGGTTGTAGAAATTATAATTGTTGATGACTGTGAGGCTGGGGCTAGGAGACGTTGGTCTGCTCTCTGGGGTCGAGGGTTTGACTGAGGTAGAGTCAAGAAGGTTGTTAAGTGATATCATGGATAACAATTTGCAAACACACTGGTTCGGTCATCGTCTTCGTCTTCGTCTTCGTCTTCGTCTTCGTCTGCTTCTCCGGATCTCGCGATTCGATTCAGAATCGCAAAGGCCTCTTGTTCTTCTTGTTCGTTATCGACATCCACGTTTATGCCTCGGAGGGTTTCGTTCGGAGGAAGATCTTTGACTGATCCGCCTCATGTGAGATATGAGCAAAGGGAAAGAAAATCAGACCAACCCGACATATTGCCTATACCAAGAAGATGCTTAGTACTCTGTCACAAAAGCGGAGATGATACATACCTTCTACTATATCAGGCGGACTCTCCTCACAAACAGAAACGTCGCCTTGTGCGGACCCTCTGGGGCTTCCCGAAGCTGGCCAACATATTGGAGTCAGTAGGAGGAACTCGCTTTTTCCTTCTGACACACCAGAGATATCATTCTTATCCAGCAGCAATCGTCTGACAAGGCCTTCTGAAGTTCTCTGTGTCCCCATTCAACTGCAACTCTACGATGCATGTCATGCGACTTACTCTGATGGTCGCATAACTCTCATATGTGACTTTATAAAAGCGGCGCGCATCCGATTCGCGGACGAAAAGGTTAACAAGAAACCTGCGAAAGGATTTCTTCTGTGCCAAAAGTCGGTCCCTGAGTCCTACCAAGCTGTGGAGATGGATGAGTAAGGCCTTTTGGCTGGGTGAAAAAGCCTACTCGTCATATCGATCTCTGCTAATGAGGTAATCTCGATTGTACTTCTCTCTTTCATGTGCCGAGAGGCGACCGTCTTCCACCAAGTCGGCCAGATCTTTCAGGGCTGATAATGATAATTGTAGATAGTGTTCGCCCTTTTCGCGATCTGTCCGACCCTTTAGCTCGATAACGGTCGTGGGCGAGTTTGCAAATTGGCTCGCGGGACCCAAGTTGATGCCTATCCGAATCGTCGTTTTAGACTTTGGGGGACCCATTGGTTAGCACTGAAAACGATGGGGGCTGGCTGGTATATTCCGTCACGCTGAATGGTCACTTGGTTATATCAAAGCACTTATGAGGGCGGTAGAATAGGAACAAGATCAAAATGCAAGATGAACAAAGTCTGTTTCCTATGCAGAAAGGTTATGGGAACAAGGGAAATAGTAATGGCTGGTGGACAAAAATGACCCCTTAGCGCGTGAGCCTTCTCGACCAAAAATCATGTAAGTAACTGAGATAGGATAATGGCAGCAGAATATATTTTCATCGTTCGGATAAAAGTTTCTTATCAGAATAAAACTTTGCAGATATACTTACTGGATATATGAATGGGTGAGTGCTGCCAGTGAGCCGATAAGTAAACTGGTTACTTGGCCCATTACGATGCTAAGTAATTGGCTGAAGTCCGCAAAGTGCCGGGGTCCGAACCACCCATTTTGCTTGTGGGTCCATATTTGTTCTCTAGCTTCGACAACTTTTAGTTCTCAGGCAGTTTCCAGAGGATGGCCTCAACATCTGCTGCTCATACTCATCTTTCTGAAAACGAGATCTGGTGGAGGGACCGTCACGACTTCCTCAAAGAAAAGGGTTACAAGCTACGAAGTCGCTATAGTCCGGACTGGGTGCCCTCTTGGACGAACACCAACAAAGCTCCCATAAATTGTGACGATGGAGTCAGGTCGCCAGTAGGTGCCGCGTGCCTTTATTAGTAGTAATGTTAATGAATCACCACGCGTCCTTCAGTACTATCATTTGTTGGATGCACGGCGCACTCAAGATGGTGCTCGTGTATCACTTAAATGTATAGACGTATCGCGACACCCTTATGAGATAGAGATCGGTCGGTATTTTTGTAGCCCACCTCTTAGTGAAGATCCGGCCAACCATTGCGTGCCAATTTACGATGTCCTGGAGGTACCCAACAACGATCATCTTATGATCCTGGTCATGCCGTTGTTTCGACGTATCGCAGATCCCTATTTTGACACAGTCGGGGAAGTTGTAGACTGCATCCACCAGCTTTTTGAGGTAATGTCTAATTCCCGGACTCACGCTCATCATGACTTATTTTTCATTCTTTCACTTGAAGGGGCTGCGCTTCATGCACAGGCATCACGTCGCTCACCGGTACGTGTTCAGCTTGCTGGGGCGACTTGTCTCATGATGTGGATATAGGGACTGTATGCAGCTGAATATACTGATGGACGGCAGCATGTTCATAGATGCGTGGCATCCGAGCGAACAATATATGTCGGAGGACCTCAAACGCGCAGCTAGGCATCGTACGCGCACGCAGTCGCCGCCACGATACTACTACATCGACTTTGGCATCTCCCGCAAATATGAGGCGTCCAACACCAGCCCGTTGGAAGAACCCATATTTGGTGGAGATAAGGAAGTGCCCGAGTTCAAGGAAGACAACTATAAACCCCGGAATCCTTTCCCAACTGATGTTTGGTATCTTGGGCATGCGATCCAAGAAACATTTCTCGATGTAAGGCGCAATAGTGGCTTCTCATTTTTCACACTCTGACTTGGACAAAACAGTGTTACTCGGGTGTGGAATTCCTGAGCGGTCTGGTATCGGATATGATGCACTCAGATCCAGCACAACGTCCAAACATGGACGATGTCTTCTCTCGATTTCAGGTTCTACGTCAGGGTCTCAGCGACTGGAAATTACGTTCCCGGGTCTCTCATAATGATGAGAGATCTCTTTTTGATTTGCTAGGCCACTGGGCCCGTCGCATTCAGTACATAGTACGCAGGATTCCCCCGACGCATACCTCGCTGTCATAGAGCGAACTTTTTTAAATTACTAGTCTCTTACTAGCAATGCACGAGTTTTCTGCCTTTGAGTACTGCCCGCATTGTGGAGTGTCAGGTGCAACCGACCATCTACGCTGATTTACAACAACGCACCAGTTTCCTGCCCTCAAGTACTGTCCGCATTATAGGGTTTTTTCCCCTGCATACTGTCGAAACTTACATAAGTCATAGGCTTGGCAGCAGCCTTTGCTTCGTTTCCTGCTCCGGAACAATCGCGTTGGGCATTCATTATTATGATTCGAGCACGGACAGCATTGAGACACAAGACATTCGGCTCAAGCCCGCGCGTGCAGTAACAGATGCGCACATCCCATGCCTAGTATGGGCGGAGGATACTCTTTCATTCGTCTATTTCGTTCCCACTGTCCTCTTTGCCCTTCAACCGCTAGTACCCAACGAACATGTCCATGCTACATCTTTCGCAATTGCATCAAAGCTTCCCTACACAATTGTGGGACCCCATGAGGATTGGCTCGAACGCAGGATCATCGACCGCAGCCAACCAAACTATTTTCCTAATTCAGTCCACCTTACGTTGAATACGCGTTAGCATAAGACGACCCGGAGACCATTTACATCCATCTTCAGTCGTTTTTCTCCTTGATGTCCGAATTCACAACCTATCCAAGAGCCTTGTTCCTCCCCTTCCGTCGAGTATTCACTCATTCGATTTCCGACCCGAACGGCGTTCCTCGACTCGCTCATAGACACCATCCTAGATCCACCTATTGGTTTTCGTCACTGGAAATTGACGCAAAGATTGGAGTCCTATACGGCCTATCTTATCATATATACTCTGCGAACACAACCCTGTGTCCTGTCGAGTGGTGAGCTCGAGCCAGAGACCCAGTCTGTGCTATTGAGCCTGAAAGCCGAAAACTGCCATTGTTTTGATGGTCGCATAAGGAGAACTACAAGGGGTTGGTTTCTAGATGTACTAGAACGTAGATTGTTATAGGAAAGAGCTGGGTAAGTGTGATTCTTGTCTCGTCGTTCACTTGACATCGACATCCCTGGCACCAGACGCTTACCCGAGAACAGCAGACCAGTGCCGCGAAACGCTCCCGACCTTGCAATAATGGTATGCACTCTTGATCTTTCCTTGCGGCACAAAAGGCATCCCGGTCTTCTGGATTAGCCTCGAGACCAAACACGTGAGTTTTATATATGCTTTACGTAACTGAATGCCGCCAGTTGACATTACCGCCTTTTCTTCTTATTAAGCGTGCAATTGCAACCAATCAAATCCGCGCAAACGATGTTGTTGCGACTTCAGATCTTCAGACGTGGGCGCGAAGGTTGTTGTGAATCAGGCAACTTTCGGCTATCTTGTCCGGATGCTAAGAGGGTCAAATCTGTCTAGTCTGACACATGCTATGTAAGTGTCAAACATAATGTCAAAGCCCGGACGATCTCAACTGAGGTGGGCAAGAGAGTGAGTAGATGAAGGTGGTAGAAGAAAGGCATACATATTGATGACACTGAAAGGTAGCGGTCGCATCCGGAGGTGCTGGCGGATACATTGCAAGTGCTCGCGCGAGATCATATTCAGCACCAATGTCGCATCATTGACATGGTAAGTAAGTATCTGATATTTCAACATTGTACTATCAGCCTCATGTATTAAAATAGTCCATCATGACGTCGCACCCTACCGTCATTCGCATCAACACGATGTCATCGGCCGTTTCCCTCGTATGAACCCTCGTCCTGACGCTGATCACAAGCAGGACGTGACTGCGGATGACTCACCAGTATCGCCATTGCCAACTATATGCTCGGATCATAGATGCTGAGTAAATCCTGTGCTAGCAACCCCATCTGTTGTCTTCAGCCTTTGATATCGAATCATTGATAGTACCTGTGTATGGGACCCTATATACATAAAACCCCCACACATGATGGATCACGAGCACTGATTTCAGAAATGTCTTCACCACTGACTCTTCCCACCTGGACACCTGCCCAAGCAGTAGCTCTTCATGGCATTCGCACTGCAATGGGTGCTTTCAAGCCTACATTCGGACAGGCCCGATCTCTCGCTGAACGCGCACGAGTGCCCAGCGAAGGAATCCCTGAAGGAGTTCACATCTCTTGTGAAATAGCTCCGCCTTCCTCTCAGATCCCTGCATCTATTCACTCAAACTCGATCCAACCGGGTCAAGTCCCCGTCTTCTATTATGCTGATGCGTCTTCCGACTCATTTGCTGATGCGAAGAATGACATCAAAGTCATACTTCACGTTCATGGAGGTGCCAACGTCTCCGGGCACCCCACAGAACAAAGGTTTATAACGTTCTTTTCTCGCATGCTCCGTGCGCTCGGGAAGGAGTCTGTTGCACAAGGATCCAGTGCACCCATCATCGCAGCACCTTCCTACAGACTCGCAACAGTCGCTGAGAACCTCTTTCCAGCAGCATTGCAAGATCTCTTCTCTGCATACCATCACCTGATCCTAAAAGGCTTTAACGCCGAAAACATTACTATCACAGGCGATAGTGCAGGGGGAAATTCTGGTACGTAATGATCTAATGAGTTCTTCTCGTATCCATATCTCATTTTCATTCAGCTCTTGTTCTCACCTATATCATCTCGCAATCCACTCTCCCCATGCCGGGGCACGTCGCAGTTTTCTCCCCAGATGCAGACCTCACTTACACATCTGCTACATCTGTACCACACGACATATTCCCCCTATCAACCTACCCAACCTGTTCTTCCCAATATCTCGGCGATTTCCCCGCAAATAGCCCCCTAGCATCCGGCACTCTCATTCCATTCACTGCAAGCTGGCCGAAGACGTTGGTGATGACCGGCACGGCTGACAATATTGCTGAGAGCTCGCGGACAGTCGTGAGTGGTATCAAAGAAGCGGGCGGGATAGCAGAGCTTGTGGAGTATGCAGATTTGACGCATGGTTGGTGGATGTTTGCTCACATCTTTACACTTCAGTCGGACGATGGGTTAGAGAGGCTTGCAGCTTTTGTGTACAATTAAGTAAATAAATAGATCGTAGCTGAGCTTGAGCAGTGAATTTGAGATCTGCGATATGTATCGCATATGATTCGTGAATGAGAGGAACGATATTCGATGCCAATTGATCAAGCTTTATATCGACATGAAGTGACTTCGTGTGAAAAATTGACGGTCCTTTTGGTGGGGTTTGCAGTCCTGGATGTACAGTCCTGAGATGGGCGAAAAGATATATTCATGAAGTAGCTAGACTCAATAAAATGTGTCCCGGAGGTCAGGAGAAAATGCCTGAGAATGTATGGCAAGTGCCGGCGAGGCGAGCACGCTGCCAGGACGGTTGCCGCGAATTTGTGGCTGCCGGCATTGGGATTGTAAACCCGAGCGGAGTTGGGACCGTCAATTTCTCGACCCGAAGCTGCAGCTGTCAGAATTTCGCGGAGAACCGCACGCTTTGTGCGCGTGGGATCAGCACGTTCGGACTGGAAAATTGACGGTCCTCAGGTGAGAAATTTGCAGTCCTTTCGAATCCCGCTCGGCAACGCTTACCAGGACTCCGCACGGTGGCGAAACGTCGTGCAAGCTCTCTGCTGCGCGATCGCACCGCAGGAGACGCTTCGGAAGCTCAGCGAAACTACATTTTCGACCGCTCTACCTACGCCGACCGTCCCCAGAATTTTCCGTCCACAGCTCGTCCCAGACGCGACTCCTTCGAACCACCACCTCCGCCAGACGCGCCTCCTCCGCTTTTGGCAACGCTTAGGTAATCCAGTGCTGGACCGTCAATTTGCTCGTGATCAACTCTGCATGAGTCAGGGATTACATAAGTAATGTAAAAGATGTTTACTCAATTGCAAACAGATAGTTTGTCGGGCGAGGCCTCCGAAGGGGGCGGCGACCTTGCCCCGAATCCCGATAGCGGCCCGGTTGAACCTGTGCAAGAGTGAGCTGAGGTTGATGGCGAGTGGGGGAAAGAAAAATTCCGAAGGCGACAGCACTAACAGGCTGGACCTTGCTGCAGTGCTGGACTGTAGCCTGCAGCAGCTTTGGTTGCCACAAATATTGCGATTACAAATCGTAATGGCTCTTACACACCTCCCTCACGTAGTCTCCCTTAGGCAGACCACAATAGAATGAAGATAGTCGTTCCTTCTATATTATGTCCCTCGCGTGACGTTGGGGCCTGACTTTTGCAAATTTAGTAGAACAAGCAGGTGCGTTTCGTCTCGTGCTTTGACCTGCGCACAGCTCGACACCACCAGGTTTGTAACACAATAGGTAGAAGGCCACTTTATTGTTCCACAACAATGTGCGATGTGGCATTACTGCTAGCCTACCCACTCAATATTTATCGAGTGCAACGTTCTCCGCGCTCCCCAAGCTTAACTATCTAACGATCAGAACCAGAATGCGGTACCCAACTCCTTCATCGACCAAGCCATCCGAGAGTTCGCGGGTCACAAAACATCCTTCTCGAACCTCAAAAGACAACGCCGCGCCCTCTAAAGGTGTTCATGCTCGCAAGCAAGTCCTCAAAGCATTCACTAGACGTGCTTCGCATTACGATCCTCTACCAGTTCGTGCTTCCTTGTGCCCTCCCGAGTCCCAGCAAATTCATTAGCTGTCATTTTTATAGCCACGCATCACAGTCCACGGATTACCTGGTTATACTGGCGGCATCCTGCCACCCGATGCAGTAGACCCTCGCCCAACCGCGGTGACCTTAAACAGCCTCGAATGTATTCGCACATTAGGTATGACATCACTATTTCAATAGAGATGGATTCAGCTAAATCGATGTAGGCGATGGTGCTTATGGTCATGTCATACTCGTACGAACTCTCAATCATCCAAACTCACGGAAACTGGAACGCCCGGGATCACTATTCGCCGTGAAAGTTCTCTCCAAAGAAAGGATGAAACTGATCGATCAGGTACGTGGGACTTCACTGCATCATCTTCCCGACAATAACCTTCCACACAGAAACACCCTGCGGATACTAATGCCGAGAGAACACACCTGTCGGAACTGCCCTGGAGTCCCTGGGTGAACGGTGTCGTAGGCGCCTTCAGGGACGAATCGAACCTTTACCTCATGCTCGAGTTTATACCGAGCGGATGCTTCTACGACGTGATTCAAACGCGCGGCCCCTTCGATGCTGCCACTGCCCGGTT
>NW_024537908.1:0-20384 GCF_016628075.1 Suillus paluster | reverse complement strand
CCAAGTATGTGAGTAAGAACGGAACCCGCAGGGAGCTTCCTTTACCTTGACAAGTTTTTAATCTACGGTTACTGCGATTGAGACAGAGGCAATCAAGGCTTATTGAGGGAAGCTTACATCACAGTTGCCGCCATGCTCTCTTCCTGGAATCGTTCGCGCACCTTCGCGGTAGATTTTATCCCTTACATCATCAGGAAGCTCTTGACCCACGTATGCGCCTGTAACCAATGGACCGTAGGCGACAGGAGGAACCGCAGTGGCGTGAGCTTCAATGAGGGCGCCCTCACGCTTGTTCCAGGTTGCAAGCAGCTCAGCGGAAGGTGCTGTGCCAATCAAACCAGGATGCGACACGCCAGCGAAGCGCACACCAGGGATGTGTCTTGAAGTGGCGTACACGCCTGGGGAGAGATGTCATTAGGCTGCGCAAGTATCGTAGAGAGATGCAAACCTTTGAAATCCCAGATAGCCTTTGCAGCTCTGCTCTGGAACTCGCGAGCTGTGTCAAATGCTGATTAAGAAGATGCCAAACATATTGTCTTTTGGCTCACCAAACAATCCACCACCATTCTCGAGTTCGAAGATACCCTGTTGCACTTTAAGCGCTTTGCTGAGTTGTCTTTTATGCGAGAGTCCTTACGGTGTAGCCCCAGGGCATTTTGTCAAACGGCCTGACTACGAACAAATATAATGGGACATAGAAGAGCGATCAGGTGCGGCATACCATCAAGAATATCAACTACGAGACAGTCTCCAGGCTCGGCACCCTCCACGGCGATTGGGCCCGACAAATTATGAATACTGGTCAAGTCTATATCTCTGATATCAACTCGCTAACGAAAATAGTTGTATCAAAACCAACTCTGTGATGACGAAAACCCAAATACGTACTGTCGTTGTTGCCGATCTGTGCTCCTGTCCAGTCGACACATTCGATATTGAACACCTGTGCAAAATCGAACGTGAGACAGGCGTGTAATATTCAGGGATATCGTGACACACCTGTCCAGGTTTCACTGTAGCAACAGCAGGGATGTCGGGACTGCGGACACGGTCATGGGACCGATTGCGGAACGGAAAAGATTACAAACTCACTGCCAGCGGTTGTGCAAGCCCTGAAAACAATGTTAGCAAATAGGCTAATTACAGGGGAAACGAGGAACACACCTTCTGCTCTTTTGCAGGACTTGCAATTAATCGTCCTCATAAGCGCTCAAGACACACGAACATCTCAACACAAACACCTACACGAAAGGATCGGCCTAGAAGGGGCAATGTCCAATTTGTCAACTTTCGCAGGATGAACAGGACGCAGTTGCATACCGAAACCAACGTTGGGTGAGGTACAGAGTTCGCTGCAGTTGCCATGAGTTAATCACTTTGATGAGATACGACCGGGTCGAAAGGAGATGAACATTGTCGAAGCTACTGGCTTTTAATGGTTTCCGATAAGACAAACGGTCCGACAGCGTTATCTTGCCATCACGATGGGAGCTATATGGGTAGCAATCCTGGAAGCAGACACCTCGAATCTCATGAGAGGCTTAATTTTGGACCTGTTAGTAACGTCAAAATGGCGTAGCGTTGAAGCTGAGATTCTCACCTGCGATCACGCATGTCATTCAAGTGCTCTCAGATAACAGGTTCATACTTTCATGGGACGTTTTGACAAACTTGAATCCACAACATGCTTGGCAATCTACCAACGCATTGCATAACTTTCAACACTGAATTCATATATTCTCAAGATTCTTAGGCTGCCTTCTTGGGTTTGACGTGTGAACCTCGAAGATCAAGTGACTCGCCACTAGCTGAACAGGACAAGCACGAGGTTAATGAACGTGAGTATGGTGCTGTGAAGTGGAACTGAGTGCCTTAGAACGCGATTCAATGCACACGGCGAATACATGAATTTGAGTGGCCTGCATACTTTTACAACAAAACCAAAGCGACCGTAGATACCGCAGTGGCCCCTAAAACAGCATACCCAGCCCTGTATGCTCCCTTGAGAGACAAAACTTCAAGAGACACGTGAGCAGTCATCAATAAAGCAAGGCATAGGCGACATACATTTACCCATGTCCCAGCTCAAGTGTCGCAGACCGTTCCAGAAGTGGAAAGTGAAAGGTGCAGCCAGGATAATCTTGCCGGTTGTACTTCACGTAGTCTGGCAGCCCAGCAACAAACTCGATGATGTGCGCGCTGTCGAAAGTGCCTGGAGCTACGAGGTATGCCAACGAAAAGCCGTATAGGACTAAATGACATCAGTCACACCATATTCCAATAACTTGTAAGGAAACGGAACATACGCGCACTGAGTGCACCTCCAGTTGCACGGTTTGCAATCGAGCTAAGCCATGTCAGCTGAGGTTGGTAGATGGTGAAATGGGGGCTGGATGGGCGTTTAAGACGCTGGACATTCAGAATTTCTTGCGAAGCCGATGGGGGCAGGGACTGTATCTGAACGCCTCTAAAGTGCATTCAGAAATGAGCGTTTCAAAATCACGAAAATCATTCTTACCGCTTGGGAATTACGGTGCGCAAAGCAATTTGGTTTCTCCCTGTATCAAACATGTAATTACATCATTTCCCAGAATTGTGATGCGCACTTACCAATTACTGGAGCGAACGCTACTCTCCTCGTAGCAGAACCAAGCCCAACGCGAGCGGACATCATGGTGAAGGTGAAAAGGTGAGATGTTGTGCTGGACGACTTACCGTCGGTGATAGACGGAGGACCGTGGGAAATTTCGGGGTTTTCACAAGCTTAGGCCGCCCACCAGACATCATTCTTGCTTGTAGGTGCGCTGCCCGTGTAGATCATATGCAGACCGTGAAAGATTGGTCTCTTCAAGATTTTATTTACACCATTCACTCGGCGGATTTCCTGGAAAATTTAAACCGACTGATGTGACTGTGTCAGCAGACTCAGCTCTTAGTTTAATACTTAACACCAGAGTACTACCACTCGAGGCTACTCGAGGTCGGTCGAGAACTGAACCTTTCCTTTTTATGTGCTCACGAACATCTAGAACCGCATAGACATTCACAACCTCGTTGGACGGGCGCATAGGCAAAGCTCTTGTCTTCCTGTCTCATGTGTCCAGGTGGACATGAGGTTCACTCGTTCGACGGTCTCTGTTACATATTAATCGTTCTATTAGGATATGCAACAAACGTAGCAGGATTCAAAAGTTTACTGACAGACCTTGTCTCATCATAAGAAGTCGATGGCATGTCCGCTGGCGACAGGGCTGGCGTTGATGCTCTTGGTACCTTGATCCAGAAGAAAAGTTGGTTTCGATCTATCCACGTCACGTTGAGCACTCATTACCTCGTTTATCCAGAACACCACTATCTGTAACGAGACTCCTTGTCTCAAATACCTTGGGCACGATATTCAAACGGTAAGCTATCCATGTGACAGCTCCGTCTATTGGTTTTCGTTGCATTCCTGCCAATTTCGTCAAGGTTTCGAGAAAAGCTGTCAAATGAGAAGTACTATCAAGTATTTGTATTGTGAGTACTCAGGTGGATGGTGTTCCGTAAGAATATTAAAGCCTATAAATAACGCAGATAGTTCAGAAATTGTATCTCTCAGAAGCTTTGCGGTTAAATCAAGCGTATGCTTCTCGAGCATACGCTCGTTTTAACCGCAAAGCTTGGGAGAACTCCTCGCGGTTTCTCTATCTACGTAACACTGCAGGATGGATCTGGTTGCATTTCCGCAGGCATCGCATGTGCATGAAGAGAAATTGTTAAGAAGTGGGATGGCATAGTTGCCGCTTATAAGTTATGAATTTTCTATTGTTGTCTCAGTTTGGCGCGCTGTGTGGAGGTTGGCGAGGCTCTGGCGTCAATTGTCCACAGCTTCGTATGTCCACAGCTTCATGTGTGGTTTGTGGTTGTGCGATATGCCAACCACGTGTATAATGTGGACTTCAATCTACACTTTGAACCACGCTTTGGAGCAGGTCAAGAGCTCGTCCTTGCATCACATATGTCTTCCATTCCTTTTACGTCGCTTGAAACCCTACAGGTATATCTCTTCTCCTAACATTTAGGTTCTTTCTAACCGCTTTAAGATCACGACCTCGCAGCAGACCGGGGTTTCCAGGACACGACAACCCTTCAAACTTGACCGTCCACCAAGGCAGCCTAATGTTCAGTACTACGGATATGCTGTCTCTTCTGATCGGTGTATGCAGTTCGCGGAGCGACATTGCCCAGAAGAGTTGCCTGATTGAAATAAAAAAGGCTACAAGTACAAGGCCGAAGCGCAAGCATTTGAGCCCGTTCGCCATTGGCAGGCCCATCTACACTTTAGCGAGTAAAGATTGTTTCAATCCCCCAAGGGTGTCCCAGTGCCTACTGTGGCGTCACTCATGCTCATGACGTTCGGCCTCCACGGCGTCCTACTAGAACACTTCAAATCTAGAAACTCAACTTTAATGAATACGGAGAAAACGATCGATTTTCCCCAAGAGTTTCTGACTAAGTAACTGACCTTCAAGTTTCATGTCCGAAAAGTGTCTCAAGCGACGGAGAATCATCCGCCTCCAGACAAAGTGAATAATTTCAGTCCTCGTGCGCTCGCTCGGCCGCTGTGACGTTCCATTTTCTGACCGCAATGCACAGCAGAACGAAAACTGTGTCAAGGGGTGACTAGCGGGCCATAGGAATACCAGGTACAAATCGTTCTTTCTCTCCAGGTGCTACAGATAACTATACATGCGCTACCCAGAATATCCGACAGTATCAAATATACATATCTCCTGTACCTGTACCCAAGATGCTCAGCTCCGAAGAACCCAATGAAATAATACAACAAAAATGGGTAATGAAGGTCGAAAGATGCTGAACGAAGTGTGTTCTAATATGTCATGTGAAGTGAGATGTGGTGTCGCTCATGAAACTCGTAGTTTTAAACACTACAGGATACTATCACACTGTCCAAACTATCATGAAGCAGTGTTCTGGAGCTGCAATGAACGGCAGTGAGCCATCGTCCCGCGAATTAAGTGGCCATAATTACTTACATCCATATAAATGGGGCGGTGTGCATAAATGTTGCTCGCGTTCATGCAATGACGCAGTAACAACCCCCGGTGCTTGTTTGGTACTCCTCATCGACTGGTGTCGACGATACAGGACTCCGCTCATTGTCAGCATTTGAAGCAGACAAAATAGCGAGGATGTTTGAGAATGAGTCCATTGCGGCTTGTGGAGTGGAGCAGATGACGGAGCAGTGATTTTACGAGTAGTAAAAGGGTCTATCTGAGAGATGACAGCTGGAAAAACTGCTGATGTACGAGCCAAAGATCGATTGAGCTGATGGATGTCGCACTCTCCGAACTCTTATATACACCTTTCCACCGGGAGTTAACCTAAGATGAGAATTTGCAAAATCCGGTCGGTTCTGTCCTAATTGTCACTAAAATACCATTGTTAGACTGAGATGTGCAGTCAAAGCGCACCCGTCACGTTCATTAACACGAAGACAATAAGCAAGCTCGCATAGCGGGTGCATATTGGATCATATCGTGTGAGTAGCGACCATTCCGATAGGCAGGGCGTAGGGGCTTGACAATAAGGTCGTCCCAATTTGGCAAGCGTAGTGTTCATGTAAAAGGTCCGGCCTACGAATTTTCATTTGAGGGTGCCCGATACCATTCTGAAGTTTATTGTTCACCGGGATCGGTCGACCGTGCTCTTGACCAGGGGCGTGAATTTATTCATCTCTGCTCCGGTCGAAGTTAATATGGTCCCATCGAGCCCGAGTCACATCGGGAGTCGGAAAATACTATCCATGGTCCTTGCACGGTCCACTTGACACTCAAACATCTACCTGATGACGTACTACGTATGACACGCAGGCATTGCGATATGCGTCCTGAGGCCTGAAGAGGCTCGATGATGTCACTGGCAAGACATATTATCTAGTCAGTCAACTTGATAAAAACTTCATTCCGAAGACGTACAAATTGACAGATTACGAAACACAGGCAACATGCAATGCGCCGTCAACCTCGGGGTGAAATTTAAACTCAAGCTCCGCATCCCATATGCCAAATTGAAACGTGGCTGTTCGACGTTGTGGGCCAAGCCTCGTGCGGTGCTGGCTATAGATAGTCTCATGCCATGCCTGATGTCATTACCGTCGATTCCCCACATAAACATTCGACATCCTACTGTACGCCTTTATCCAGAAACAGAAGTTATATCTTTTCAATCTAAGATATCTACAACGGCGATCCAACGAGCATTCGACTGACATAACTTATTCATGACATCAGAATCAAAGGAGAAGAAACGAGTCTCGAAGAACACCAAACCATATGGGAATCCATTCTACGTGCGATGCTATGTCATGGCATGAAGTCTTCCTTGTCAGATAATGATATCTCCTGAGGCGGATGTGGCTGGTATCTTGGTGTTATCTGACAGGCTGTCCGTCCTGGTCTGATGCGAGTCAGAGTCGACGACATGCTTGACACTTTTATTGTTTCCAACGATCCCTACACTGCGGAGGAAAAGCGCTGCAAGCAGCGCAGCTACACAATTACAGATCGTCGGTCACCAGGTATTTTTAACGCAGGGGTGAATTCGGAGTACTCACCCATAAGCGCAAATGAAGCAGAGGTCCATTGCGCAGATTTATATCCTGCAAGCTGTGCGGACTGAGGCGCGTTGGTGCCAGCGGAATTGACAGTGACGCCAAGGTCAGCAGACTTTTTTTTAACCACACTGTTGAACACAATAGTGGATATAGTGAGACCGAATGCGACGCCGAGCTATTCCGAAGAAATTGATCTTAGAACAGGACAATGTTAACTACTTTACAGGAACTTACTTGTGTCATAGTCTGGAATAGCGCTCCGACAACGCTCTGCTCGTGTGGAAGCGCGTTTTGGGCAATGAAAAGTGTACCAGAGGCGTACACAAAATCAGCGCCAAATACGACGAGAACCGTGGACGGGAAGCCAAAGGCCCAGTACGTTGCGGACGGGTCAATCAGCGCAAATAAGATCCCAGCAGATGCTGTCAGTAGCGTGCCACTGACTGGACGACGAGTCAGCCTCACGTGTTATGCATTCCTCGCGCAGATCCGTACCTGCAAAGACGACCAAAGGCAATTTGGCAACGACCATTGCAACGAAAATGTTGCACAAACAACCAACAATGGGCGCTGGAATGAGCCGGACCATAGTTTGCATTGGTGTAAGTAACATGTAGTTCTGATAGTACAACTGGAACGGAGCACAATGAGCGCCATCACGTCCCTGCGGACAACAGGAAGTCGACATACCTGAACCCAGAAGAACCAAGTCATGAAAGCACTCCAATCTAGGAATGCGATGACCAGGATCACGGCCATCTGGCCCTTTGCTCGTATCCAAATCGAGGGCCTCATCAGTGGTGGTGGTGTCCATGCGGATGGTGCTCTTGATGGATCATCTTGAACTTGCTCCAAGTGTCGTTCCCAAAGCAGGAACAGTGAAACCATGATGATCCCGATGATGAGAAGCACAATAATATCTAGGTATGATGCACAATTTAGCGACGACGCAATATATGATAGAGGGGAAATCTCACATGGAGTTTTCCAGCCTTGCGAGGCGAGTTCTCCTTGACCAAGTACAAATACAATCAACACTAAACTGACGGTGATAAGCGAGGCACCGATCCAGTCGACAAAATCTGTCGAGGGAACATCTGAGTCGAATGCAATCATACCGGCAACTCCTGCGAGAGCAGAAATTCCTGCAGTCATATAGAATACAGAGCGCCAATGCGTGCTATTAAGACATTGAAAATACAGCGTTGCGCACGAGCGGCTTATGACGTACGAGGAAAATTCTGCAAGGACACCGCCCATCACCGTGCCAAATGAGCCTCCGACAGGAGCACCAGCTGCGAAAGTTGCGAATGCTATTGAGCGCGCTCTAGATGGAGGGAATGAATGCGCCAGGATGCCGAGCTGACAAATTGATGTTCCTGTTTACAGGGTATACAAATCACTCACTGCGGATGGTATTGTAGCGGCGGCACCGACGCCTTGGAAGGCGCGCAAGACGGCGAGGGTAAGTCTGCGATGACATTTTGAATGGAC
This sequence comes from Suillus paluster, assembly GCF_016628075.1. Taxonomy (NCBI): domain Eukaryota; kingdom Fungi; phylum Basidiomycota; class Agaricomycetes; order Boletales; family Suillaceae; genus Suillus; species Suillus paluster. The sequence continues at coordinate 12,274 of NW_024537908.1, read as the reverse complement.
GGAGCTGGCCGAAAAAATGGAAGGCGCACCCGCTCTGTGCAAAGCCACAACCAAGAGAAAAGGCGACTATACAGAGAGTGCCGAACATGAACCCCTTTTTTCGACCATAGAGATCAGCCAATCTACCAAAGAACAAGAGAAGGCAAGCCTAGGTGGGAAGTTAGTCGGGAAGAAAAAAGACGGTTACGAAAAAGAAGAGAGAACGTACCGAACTAAGCGAATAGGCAGACTCAACCCACTGCAGTTGTTCTTCGTCCATATCTAAGTCCCTTTCGATGGTCGGGAGCGAGATGGAGACAGAACTGGAGTTGGAAGTCTGTAATCAATAATGAAGAGCAGGAAATGACCAAAAAATATAAGATCATGATGAGGACATACATTGACCATCATTGCAGTGGTACAGGTCACGACAATGAGAATGGAGCGTAAAAGACTGCGCTGGATGGTATGGTGCTTGACCTCCTCAAGGTTGAGATCGTGACTTGGTGAACGAGCAAGTTCGTTGACCAGGCTCAGCTCAGGCTTGGACATTGCTCCCTGAAAAGTTATCGGTGCAGTGAGGGATGGGAATATAAGGGCATGGCAACAAAGCCTAGATGATGGTAGCTATCTTATAGGATAATAGCTGCGGTATGAAATGGACCTTCATGTTTGCATCGTCACTGTTTATCCATGCGACTGATCCAGGGAGGGATGAATATTATATCCAGACTGACCCACCGCATCGGCGGGTGTAAGAGAGCCCCGGCATCCGACAGTCGCAGAAAAGCGCTATATCACCGACAATTTACCGAAACTTTTTGGGCCACCAGAGGCCACCCAGCCATTGAGGGCCATGCATGTAATTACAAGCTACTATGTTACTGTATCATGCAAGTTGGCGGTATAGTTGGGGACACTACTTACCAGATGATTGCATAGGTGTCAGGGACTGGGCCGACTGGCGCGGCCGAGCGCCGTTACGATTACATATATAAATAATGTGGTACATACTTACCAATTAATTACTACCAGCTAGAGCGTTGCGATTCTCGGAGTGATATCCCCGTCGAGCTAGACTGGGTCAAGTACTCTCCATGACGCAATTCCAGGTTGGGGATGGAGCTTTGAAAGGAAAGCACACTGCGTTCCTCATTGGACATTGTGCAAGTCAGCCAATCGGTTTCATGCTGAGCTCCGGATAGAGACCCGGACAGTACGAAAATTGATCAAGAACGGGACAGGGGTAATCACTTTACAGGCACTTACCTGTGTCATAGTTTGGAACAGCGCTCCGGCCACGCTCTGCTCATGTGGGAGTGCGATTTTGGCGGTGAAAAGTGTACCAGAGGAGTACGCGAAATCAGTCCCAAACACGACAAGAAGCGCGGACGGGAAGCCAAATGCCCAGTACGTGGCAGATGCATCAATCAGTGCAAATAGGATGCCGGCAGATGCTTTCAGTAGCGTTCCACTGGATGACGAGTCAGCCTCATGTGTTATGCTTTCCTCGCATAGAGCCGTACATGCAAAGACGACCAAAGGCAATTTGGCAATGACCATTGCAACGAACATGGTGCACAGACAGCCAACAACAGGCGCTGGAATGAGCCGGACCATAGTTTGCATCGGTGTAAGCGACATGTAATTTTGATAACACAACTAGAACGGAGGATAATGAGCGTCATAATGTCAGCAGGAATTGGACATACCTGAACCCAGAAGAGCCAGCTCATGAAGGCGCTCCAATCTAGGAATGCGATGGCAAGAATAACAGCCATCCGTCCTTTTGCTCGCATCCAAATCGAGGGCCCCATCAGTGGCGGCGGTGTCCATGCGGATGGTGCTCTTGATGGATCATCTTGAACTTGCTCCAAGTGTCGTTCCCAAAGCAAGAACAGTGAATGTCAAATGCGAAATCGAGGTGCACGCACCGTTTTGTGTTGCTTGGGGGGTTGTGTTTCCGAGTGGCGCTGGTGATGGCGTGTTGTGATTGGACAGCGCACGGAGGACGGGATCAATATTGGTATCTCGGAGTCGACGTCCGAACGATCCATGAACTTGACGGACACTCGAGAGAAGTGGAACGCACGATTGGTGATGTGTGATGGTGCTGAGGTGGTGGATTGCGAACTCAGAGGCAGTTGAAGACGTCGTTGCGGGTGGCACAGCTTGCACAGGCGGGATTTCTTCCGAGAAAGGACACTTCCGCTCAATCCTGGGGGAAACAGCCAAGTCACGTTTCGAGTGTGATTTTGCCCGCCAATCACGCACCTAAAAGCGTGATCCTCCGCCGAAAACTTCGCCTGGGATTTTCACGTTGAAAGCCAACAATTACTTAGTGACTTCAGAACCCATGACATTAGGCAATCAGACGAAATATATCATCTGCACAAACTCGATGGCTACCCTTCAGATGTCATTGCAGCAGATCCAGCAGAGAGGCTCTACCCAAATGGGATAGTAGCCTGCCGTCGTATCGCATTCAATGTTATCAATGTAGCACTTGCTTACGCAGACTGCACTAGTAAGAGCTGCTGCCTTCACCCCAGCGGCAGCGGCAATGATGGCGAGGCAGTGGGTGAACTGAATCTTCATGGTATCTAGTATATGCGTCAGTGATGACCATCAGTGCCAGGAAACTACCCACCGTCGAAATCTTGATTGTGTGTGCGTGAAGGTGCTCTGGCACGTCCAGGAAGAGCTAAATGTGAAATGGATACAATGGTAAAGTTGCCCAAGTGCTTAAGTCTCAGGATTACTCACTGTAAACGAGGCAATTGTCTCTGAGAATTTTGGGACTTGGCCATGTTCAATTTATATGCATCTGGTTCTGAAGTTCCCGCGAATGTCGTGACGAGTCTGGGATCTAATCAATAGACTTACTTACATTGTTACATTGCTTGCAAGGTTTCGCCGATCCTATAATTGAAACCGTTTGACCGAAACAACACCAGATCAACCAACTGAGAGTGTCGAATTCATGAAGAAGACAACCTACATATCTGAGCCGCTTGTCTAACGAAACAAGCAACCCTGATACTACGTGGCACCAGCAATATGAAACGATTTAATTTGAAAAGCCTTGCTCGTCTCATACCGAACTATGGGCACCCGGTAACAGTGCGGTCAAACCATCATGCTCGAAGACTCTATATTGTCTCAAGGTGAAGATCGATGATGTGGCACCAGCACTGTGAAACGTCAAGATTCAGTTCGGGAGCGGGTAGGAGCGGGTGTGGTAAGCGATGAAGGATCCTGCCGCAGCAGTTGGTGGCAAATCATCACCGCGCGTTCAAATAGTCAAACCTACACTTACCTGGCTTGTCTGATCAGATGAGGGATCTCATCCGCTGCAACTGGCAACCGGGGGTGCAGGTTCGGAGACCCGTGCAGCAAGCGGAACAGCCCCTGCCTACCTTTTCCCAGCTGGGGAACCCTTGGGCTCCTCTGCGAAATCCAAAATACGGCTGCAAGCAACGATATCATGAGAAACAATAGTAATCGTGAGGGCGATGTTCCATACCCCAGGCCTCAGCACTTTCACGGGCTGCTCCCCCTCTTCCTAGTAACATGATATTGTCTTCGTTCATCAAGTCAGTTTTAAAGCTCAGCTGGCCTCTGGGTGCAAGACAGATGAGGAAGTTGGATATCAGAGGGCCGTATGTCAGTGCAGAGCAATTGATATACATAAAGACCATGCATTTTCAGGCGGACTTCGAGTCACATCGATAGGATCACTCAGTACTCAACCTCAGACATATCGACTTGCCATGGGGCACCTGAAGACACCAGACAAACAGTCGCATCAGCAAATCCTCCAGTTGGTGTCCGACAATTGCGCAATGTGCTGGTACCGAGTCAAATTTTAAATGAGTCCACGATTTAAATTTTGAACCCGCTATAAATCATCCCCGCGAATCAGGTACTGCTGCCCATCAGAATATCAATAGCAGCTCGTACGCGGTAGTGACGGCGCTGAGCTGAACGTCTGCAGGAAAGGGTAGACTTGCTGACAGATTTGGTTGGGCAATAGGCATTCGCCGCGTTGGTGGGTGAGTTGTGGGTATGCAGATTGAGGGCGAGTGGCTTGGAAAGAGCTGCGTCGCTCAGTTTCCTACAATGATGTACTGTACTTGAGATCCAAAGCTCTGGATGATCATCGATGAAGGCAACGGACCGTTCGTGTGCTTGTGTGCTCGGACGAAGAAGAATTCCAAGAGCGTCCTACGCAGGAAAAGATGGACTTCATATCAGTTCAAGAAAAAGTGAGAAGTTGTCGGTATGTGTGCGGATTGAGTGAGCAGATTCCAGAACAAGCTGAGTCTTTCAGCTTTCTTGAACTATGTTTCAGGCATATCCATACAGGACTGTAGTATTAGATAGACCTTGTGTGGAACTTAGCCTAGCTAGTGAGCTGTTTGAAGTTGAAGTACTACGAATTGGCGAAGGAATGTATTTGCGCGTGTTTGACAACGCCTTGCGGATTCAACATATGCAAACTGATTTAACTGAACTCGAAAAAAAAAATTGAACCAACTCGCGTCATCCTTACAGCGCCATCGATAAATATCGCCGGTCTCGATCGGGATGTCACTGGGACAACGAGAACGGTGCCAATATTCAGGGGGAAGCCGCAGAAAGCATGTGGGATGAGTATATCAACGCCAGTAACAGCAATAAGGTATGTATTGAACTACACTTTGGTCTCCGGTCTGGTGCTCACCTTCTGCTTAAGACCATGAAGTCGTTCAAAAATAGCGGATGGAGACATTATGCTGCCATGCAAGACCTTCTACCAGGCGGTAGTGGCGCACAAGGGACGGCTGCCTATAACCCGGCTTCATTAGCCGCACAGGTACCAGTGGCTGCTGAGATGAGCATGGCTGCCCCCCCAGGCACGTATGGTGATGTCGGCAACATGGCTGGCAATAGCATGGGGGGTGTCAATGACTTTAGATGGGATGAGAACGCGTCTGCCCTTCCACCTGTAGCTGGAAGTTCATTCATCATCCCCCCTGCCCCCACTTCTTCCTCTAGCACAGGAAAACGTTCTCATTCCGACATGATTCTCTCGCATTCAGCACCCCCTTCCACCATCGAAACTTCGGTGGCATCATCTTCAAAAAAGCCCCGGCGGTCAGCGGCACCCAGCAGCATCTCACGTGGTGCTTCTAGTTCGCATGCAGGCACAAGCAAGAAGGCTGCCAAGGAGGCTGCCAGCACCGCTGCGTTCATGAACCTCCAGGGCTCCATAAACCATCTCACAGACAGTCTCACAATGACGCTGACCACCACTACTGATGAGACTCAGGTGTCGGACGAAAGAACGAGGGCCCTCGTCATGATGCAAAATGAACCGGGTTTATCAGAAGATGACGCACTTGTCCTCATGAACCTATTCATGAGGAGCCTGACAATATGTAGTTCTTACTTGGTCATCCAGCCTGAGAGGCGTCTGGGGTTCTTGCAATCTATGATCCGGCAGGCAAACAGGCAGGATTTGGGGCTGTTGTAATGTTGCCATCATCACGAATCATCTTCGCATCACTTGTTTTTGTGTTGCTCATTTGTATCGCTTATCTTCTCACGTCCATAGCTTCCATTGATTGTTATGTACTAGTAGAAGTTTGCTACAAATCTATGCATCATTCTCATCATCGCTCCCATAGTACTCGTCTAAGTCTTCCTCGTCCTCCAAGTCTTCGTCAATATCTAAGAAGTGATATACATCTAACAAGTCTCACTCGCGTAAAATACTCTGATAGTCGTCCCACATCTGCATCGCCAAGCGATCTCGAAATACACTTGCGCTTATGTCGTCATTGTCGCTGTCGTTCGGAGCGTGATCATCAACATTGTGAAGTTGTCCGAGTCCTTGATGGGCAGGGTTGTCATTGAAGACAGCTCTCTGTGGCAGAGGCGCTTCATCTGGGTCATGAGCGCGGATGTAATTATGAATAGCGCAAAGCGCTGTGGGAATGCGGGCTTGAATATCGATTTTGTACTCAGGGGATATTAGAAGGATCCGAAAGTGTCGCTTCACGACACCGAAAATGTGTTCGACCACATTACGTGCAGATGCGTGACGAAGGTTGAATAATTCTTCCTTGTTTTCAGGTCTAAAAACAAAACGGTATTGAGTGAGCCGAACAAAGAAAAAATGAGCTAGAAGCTTACCTGACGCTGGCGCGACCCCACTCGGCCAGATGATAGCAAACACCACGGTAAGGAACTAATAGCTCCCGGCATGATGGGAACCCAAGGTCAGCAAGAAGATATTTCCCCTGGGGGATATTTAAGCCATCGTTGTGCGCTATCTCCCAAAGTCGCACATCTGTAACAGACCCCTCCCACCCAGTCAAAGCAAACGTAAAATTGAGGTCGAAGTCGCATATGAAGAGACAGTTCTGAGAGACAAAGCCTTTTCGGTTATAGTAAAGGTGGCGGGTGGATGAGGGGGGAAATGTGTGAATGTGACTTCCATTGATTGCTCTGATAGCATCGCGGAAGTATGGCCAACGTTTCGGGTTGTCGCGAATTGTGCGTGAGATGGGTGCGTTTTCAGCAGGAAGGTGTACATGCGTAGCGTAGAAAGGGTTGGATGCAAAAATGTCTAGCATTTTGCGGAAATACCTACAAAAGAGTTGAGTTAGTAGTATCAGGTGTGAAATATACTAGTAGATCATACAACGTACCGAGAAATTGTAGCGTTTGATCACTGAAATCGTTCCACGACGTGTCTGACAGTCAATCCTGTCACACACGTGTATAGAAAAATGGCCAGTTGCTCCTCTAGCAAGACGTATTGTGAATCCGTATGGCCAAGGCCTCGAAGGTCATTGATCAAACTCTCAAAGACGTGTGCATTTATGCCAAGTTCGCAGCAAATGCGCTCTGGGTGGCCAACAATCAGCTCTGTCACCCACTCTTCCCCTGTCAGCGCGGAGGTGTGATAGGGCTCAGGCTCGTCCGGGATTTGTTGCAGGAAGACTTGTGTTATGGCGGCGAGCAGTATATTGACGAGAAGAGCGATGTAATGAAGCATGCGTTCGCGGACTGCGGCTCGTGCCTGGCGACTCTGATCTGCTTGTCGAGCTCCTGGCAGCAGCTGAGCAGTAATGAGAGGTCCCTGTGGAATAAGACTGTTAGCAAGTATTGGGTCAGCAAACAGCGGCTGATTCAACAGCGGCTGCATAGTGAGTACTGGATCCATGTTATACTGTGATAACATATCAATAACGATCAATCTTACCGATTGGTTTCTGACTCCGCTTACATCTCAGACACTTCCAATACTTTGGGTTGGCAAATTTCGTTCAAATTTCGGTTGCTGAACGGGCTCTTAGGTCGTGTCTGGACAACGAGTAACAAAAATTCAAATTCAACTGAGCCAAGTCACATGGTCTGGGAGATCCCAGATCACACAGATTCTTTCCCACACAGGCCACCTTGCTTACCCGCCGTGACCGCCATGTCATCCAATTCATCAAGCAACAGTGATGAATCTACTCGCTCCCTTCGTTCTCGTGGTACCATTGATCCAGTAGAACTGAAGAAGAAACAAAGCAAAAGAAAGCCTCCTGCCTCCTGGACACCAGAAGAAGAAACTGTTCTTGTTGAATTTCTGTTATCTCAGTTCTCTGCAAGTGGCGATGGAAATCCCAAGGGTACAACATTCACTGATGCTGCAAGTCTACTGAAGAAGAGATTCCCAAATGCATCTGGTGCTGAGAAGACAGCTAGTGTTTGTAGGAACAAGTGGCAAAGTGTATGTTATATGACCGTGTTGCCAGTGACCGGGGAAAACTCAAAGAATATATGCTTTGTAGCTCAAAGCAGCATATAACGCCATCATAGATATCAAGAACACATCGGGATTTACATGGAGTGATGAGTATGGAGCCGGAATAGTTAGAAAGAATGACAATGTCTGGGATCGGTACACCAAGGTATGTACCAGTGTTGCCACTGCTGCACCTGGCACTACTAATAACGCAATCACTCAGCGACACCCTGCAGCAAAACCATACAAAAACAAGGGCTTCAAACATTTCAGTGCTATGGAGCAGATGACGCCAAGGATTTCAAAAGGATCGCATGTCTATCGACGACCCCCAGCGCCCACCGGCAATGACATCCCTCAGCCTACTCCTCCCCCCTTTAATCTCGACCAGCTTACCTCTGTGACCGAAGATGTCATCATGCAAGCCAGTGGTAGTGAGCTTCTTCGCACTCCTGGGCCATCGGCCACTTCCGGTGATCCCTCATCAATATTGCCCTCTACTCCATCTAGTTTCCTCGCCTCTTCTGCTGGTGGCTCAGCCCCCTCGTCTGTGTTGACGAGTGTTAGCCGCAGCGCAAAGCGCAAAGTCAGTTCTACACCCTCGATAATTGAATCAGAAACAAGCGCTCGAAAATGTTCATGCCGGCCGCTATCTGTAACTGCCCAGGCACAGAAGGATGGGTCTGAGACGATGAAGGAGCTTGCCGTTTATATCAAAGACTTCCTCCAAGCCCCCCAGGTGACTCAGGCGGCGTCATCTGACCCCCTTGCTCATGCTGTTGTCTTGTTATCAGAACATAAGACTCTTACAGTGGATGATCAGCTTGAGATCGCAGACTACTTCGCGAGGGACAAGGCACAGGCTGTGATTTTCTCCAATTTTCCAGAGACAACTCGAGCTGCCTGGTTGGAGAAAACTCTCCGCAAACTCAAGTCTAACACAAGTCATGACAATGATGTAGTAATGGTATAGAAGTTCGAACTTGAAGGCTTGTAACCAGCAGTTCCATCGAGTGTAGTACTACTAGTACAGGCTATGACGATGTAATCTACCCTGGCAATGGAAGTCCTCGTTGCCTATGCTCATCGAGATAGTCATCCCACATTTCCTTTGCAATTCTCTCCCGCCGCTGATCTGCTCTTCTCCGTTCCACCGCATCAGCTGGTCCATCACCAAGTTCGCCTAACACAACATCTTGATTAATTTCAAGAAGGTTTCCATCAGAATCGAGGTCAAAGTTATCAGGATGATACTTCTGAATGAAGTTGTGCAGTGCACATAGCGCTGCAGGGATCTGAGCCTGAATATCCATGTTATATTCAGGGACATGCCGCAAGATGCCCCATTGACGCTTCAGAACGCCAAAAATGCGTTCAATCACATTGTGAAGTGCAGAATGACGGTGGTTAAATAGTTCCTTGGCGTTCTGTGGCCTGTGTAGAATCCCGGTCAGACGCCAACTTGAAATAATAAAGGAAAGGTGATATTACTTGATATTGGCCTGTCGCCACTCTTTCAAATGATAACGGACACTCCGGTATGGAACAAGGAGGGCATCAGAGGTACCGAAACCAGCATCTGCAAGAAAGTATCGACCTTCAGGGATTCGTAGTTCATTCACGTGGGCGTCTGTCCACAGAGCAGCATCGGACATAGATCCGTCCCACCCACAGAGTGAATACAAGAAATTAAGATCAAAGTCGCAGATGAACAGACAATTTTGCGATAAAAAACCCTTGCGGTTGCGCATATGAAAGTGTTCCTCTGGCGGTACAAAAGCCTGGATATGAGTGCCATCTACCGCACCGATACACTGATCAAAGAATCGAAATCGAGGATCGTTGAGAATTTTGTCGGAAATTGGGTTTGTGTGAGTTGGAAATGTGATCTGGGAGCCGTAAAACGGATCTGATGAGAAGAAGAAAAGCATGCGCTTGAAATATCTTGGAAAATAGATTAAGTCACTTGAAAAATAATGTCGAGACTACTATACCTTGTGACTGTGTCAGGGGAGCGCTGAAATCTCTCCCCAACAAGGCGAGATGATAATCCAGTGACACATGTATATAGAAAAATGCCGAGCTGCTCCTCCACCGATACTCCATTGCGGGATAGGACAAATCCATTGCGGTGGAGAACATGCAGCAGCACATTGAAAACATCGCAATCAACACCAAAGTTGTGCCGGATCCTGTCAGGATGTCCATCAATGAGCTCGTACACCCATGCTTCACCAGTGAGGATGGATGTATGATATGGGATGCGGACAGTTGGGGATAAAAACAGAAGCTGGTAGGTATTTATAATCTGCAATAGCATGGCTATGAGAATCATGGTCCAGCGACGCCGACGTTGGTCAAGTTGTTGTTGGGCTTCAAGGTCAATATCATGGTCCATATGTGTGAAGTGTTATCAATCAGAAGTCTCACCGACAAGGTGTGTGATCCGGGATCTCCCAGACCATGTGACTTGGCTCAGTTGAATTTGAATTTTTGTTACTCGTTGTCCAGACACGACCTTACATATAGCCTCCAGGCTCTAGGTTGTTTCATCTTCTGATTCTTCATAATAAGGCTCAGGCTACTGTCACAAACCCATCGAAATTTGATGTGACTCGGAACCGCTTTGTTTATAATAAAGCTTTTCATGGTTTACTGCTGCACCCCAACAAAGAGGTCTCTCAGCGTCAAAATTCACCGAGATTTTTCTCAATCTTTCAGGAATCGGATCTCTCTCTTTCCTCTTTCCTCCTTTTTCCATGTCCCAATTGGCTGCTACCACCGACACCTCAATCAATGCACCACTGTGTACAGGCACCGCATTGCTCATTGCAGTTCCTGAAGTGGTTTTTCCGGTGCAATATTAAACAATCCCGCCTCGTGTCGTGTGCATATGTATATGTGTACGCGGGTAGTGTGTGGGATGGATATGATTACATGCTTTAGACAGGATCTAGGTGTAATTCCTCGTGGCTTGTCGCTAGCCCTGAATGTATATTTTTCTTTGCGCCAGGGCTACAAGCTTCGTTCGTCCGTGTCGAGGCCCCGGCGTGCCTGCTGTATCGCTCATTCTATTGTACGCTGTGCTGCATGAATACAGTGTTCCGTACTACTCGTGACGATCGCAGACTTGCGGTAGACTTCTCATGTGCATTGGGTTCACCATGTTGAACTGGCGATCGTCAATGAGACGCGCTGCACGCAACCGTGCATTCAGAATGCGGCTGGTGCCAAGTTCCAACACGTTAGAATCATTTACTTATCAAAGTTGATTCAGTGGTTGGCAATATGCTCGTAGTAGAATTGATGTCGAGCCTCAGCGCCTGCATCGCTATCGTTTCTGCCAGCACTGCAAGTACTGGTAGAACTTGAACCACGATGTTCAGGTATTAGGTTCAGGAGGGTTCAGGTCATGCCTGGGAGTGCGGCGGCTCAATACGTTCAGTTGGCAGGCCCAGGATTAGATCGGAACATTATCGTCAAAGATCCTGCTTCTTCATTGACACTTGAGAATTCCACGACACTGACAGAAGTGCCCTTACTGTTGTATCAGTGCCCGTCACCAGAAAAGGTTTGTTTCTGGATACATCATCACCTAGTCTTGTCGTTCGTTCGTCTAGTTCCTCGCGTGCTGACCTACGTTACTCTGAAGTTTGAACCGATTCATCTGGTAGCCAGTTACCTGATGAATCAATGTCGTCCTTCCAAGTCTAAGTGCTGCCCACTTCTGCATTGGTGCATGTCTTCTTTATAGTGTTATGTGCTCTGATCTATGACGAATGGCTAGATGTGCCTCGCGCCGTCATATATGTTCACACCACGCAAGCAATATCATTGCCGATTACTGGACATGGCACGCAAGCCTTACCAAGTGTGTTTTCTCGATCGATAACCATCAGTTAACCATCATCGAACTTGATGGCCAAGACATCGAGCCACGGTAGCACCCGACTTTCTACAACGCCACTCATCTCCACTGCAGTTTTAAACAAATTTCAGCTATAGATACCCACTCGCAAGTAGTCTTAAAATAATCCTTGAAAAGTCGTATAAAAGAAAGGACTCGCTGATCTGGAAATGCAGTGCGATATCAAAGTGGTATCAGTTACGCGGCCTCTCGTGAACTCCTCCGTTGGCTGTGCTGTCTCCGGTTTTTATGGTGACGCCTCCTTGCTACACCACCACTCACCACGCAAGTCACACATGTTCATACCTCGCAGCCCTGCAGTCATCCATGATGCAAGCCAGCAATGGTTATTTGTATAGTTCAGTACTCAAAGCTTGTTCCATGCATTTACATGAATAACCACATGCAGGTATTTCGTACGCCAACGTATGGAAGAGAACAAGTATTAGAATCACCGCACGTGCCACAGTACGCGAATGTAGGCTCGAAGAGGGTCAAAGTCGTTGTATTAGTAGTACATGTCACGCAAAATAAGGAGTAATGCTCTACAGGTGTTATTACCGGTACATCTCACCGGGTAAACAAGGAAACGGAAACGACAG
>NW_024537907.1:0-20511 GCF_016628075.1 Suillus paluster | reverse complement strand
GAAAGGGTCGCAGTGGGGTGTCTGACTCGGACGGTCAACATCGGTCAATGCTAATACTAGTAGCATCCGCGTCAGAGATCAAACGATCTGAGTCCAAGTTCTTCAAGTTGGAATTCATTGAATGGAGGCCAGATCTGTACTAGGAGTAGTAAGCCTTGGCCAGCTGCCTATTACACTGACTTGATTCCCTCACCATCTTTTGATTGCTCCTTCATTCACTGCGGAAATGAGACATTGATCCTAGTCTATTCCGAGGCATGTAGCTTGTATAATCCCACCTCAACAGTAATTCCAACCTAAAGTCAACGTGGTAAGGATCCTGGGAAGGCAACAATTGTAAATAGACCCTTTCCAGACTTTGCGCTCTCAAATTTCCCGACCCGTACCTTGCAAAATACTACCTAATACCATGCTAAGTCGCCCAGGATATTCGTTCTATGGCCTTCGGATAACACTAGAGTTGGGTTGCAGGTGAGTTCCCTCGAAAATTTCGCCAAGTCCCTTAAGACAAAGCCATGACAGCAGATCATGATGTTTTTGAGGCACGCTACCAGCACGCATGGACTATGGAGGTGGCTGGTGGGTACTGTCATATACCAGATCCGACCAGCTCCGATACTGATATCCGCTCCACTTCTGACCCTCTCCGCTCCGTCCTATCACAAACCCACATTCCGCCCTACACTTCCACTCAACCGACTCAACTGGTCCCTTCCATAAACCTCTCCATTCAACTGGATCCCTTCCCTTTTAGACATATACTTCCCCTTCGGTACATAAAGACTTCTTACTTACTCTTGGATCACTGGTAATTCCTATTACTGCCCGATCGCTGATCGACAGCGTACATATTGATATCCGCTCTGACTTATGTCTTCGCCTATGTAAGGTACTTACAAACTATATCCTTGGTACATAGCTTTACTACATAGTTATCCTGATCATTGCCTCACATAGAAGTATATAACATATCCTGTACTTAGATATTTTTCCTGAGTCTTAATATTACTTGTCTTCTCGCAGTTACCTCTTGTGGGAATTCTCAGTAGGACCTTGCCTCCTCTGGACACAAGTCTCAACTTGTTGTCACCTCTGACCCTCCGACCCTCCGCTCCGACTTAGAGCTGTGCTCTAAGTCTTTCCCTTATTACCCCACCCCTATCAATATCCTCCTATCACCCCTTTTCCTATCCTCTACATTATCCTTCCACCATCTCCACTCCTATCAAATATCCCCCTGGTTTCTACCCACCCTCCGCATCATTCCCTGCCTTCTCCACTCCGCTCCTAGTCGGTCCGCCGCTAGCAGCCCTTACTTCCCGACCCTCAAAGCGGACCTAAGCAGTCCACTCGTCCTATTGTCGGATCTGCTCCAAATTCGGGGCACGTACTCAGCTAAGGGTGCAGCACAAGAGCTGAAGCCAAGCCCCGACCCCTCTGCCTCTTGAGCTGGCACGGTACCTAACAGGTACCGAAATAAGGGTAGGGAGATGGAGATGGCTGATGCATATCCTGAGGTGAGTGCTGTGGGCTGGAGGAACGGAGCCTGGTGTCATTCAACTGACTTGGATAGCCTTCGACGTGCAGACCAGACAAGCCGCCATTCCTTTGAAAATGCATACTGTCAACTTGTCTTCTAGCTCTCCTTCCAAGGCATCCAGAAAGAAAAGAAAACTCAAGACCGTGAAACTCGACCGTCCTCTGAGCCTTCGAACAAGAAACTAAGAACTGTCATAAATTGGGGACACCGCGTCTTTGCCCGGTCTTATGCTACGCGTCAAAAACAAGCTAAATCATCCTTGCACTCACTATCATATCAATCTAGGTACCGCTCTGAGCGAACAACATTCTCCCTCGCCAGATGCTGAAACGACGTCGGGTACTGAGGCAGAAGGAGGCGGTTGTTGCTGGGGACTCTGCGTATGTATCTGTTGAATATTGATGTAGGTGAAATTGACAATGCATGTTGCCTATTCCAAACCGAGGTCCAGGGCTGAAGAAATCATCACCTTGAGGCAACTGTGGCACCGCTTGGTTCCCGACGTTCAGCGGAGATATATGGGACTGGGGTGTATTATATTGCAGAGGGTATGTTTCTCCCGCTGGTTGTTGATAATCGCGTGCATTAACATGGGTAAGAGCACTGCTAGGGCGTCTCTGAGGTTGGCCTTAGAACTCGTACTTGGCCGAGCAGGGTGGTGGAGGATACTACCAAGGACCAGGGAGCATCTGTAGGGGGCTAGCAGGACGGTTCTCTGATACATTACATGGCTATTCAGAATAGAAGCAGATCTGTTTTCTCTTAACTGCAGACACAGTAGATGTGCGGATCCTCATAACCTGATTTGATACCGCGTCGGTTTAGACACTAAGGCAACAAGCCTATCCCTGACTCAAATCCTTACAATTCAGACTCGGTTTTGCTTCTCAGACAATGATATCATCGTCATGATGCAACCTCCTTATGATGCAACCTCCTTGCAATTTTATGCTTTGGGTTCGAATGGAACATGCCTTTTTGATCTTCAGGTTGAGGTCTTGCACTCGAGCTTAACTCAGAAGCACAATTTTTCATATACCAACTTGACTCGGAAGTCGTCCGAGCAAAGCATGTCAAATACAGGGCAAATCCTCATCAATCAAGTATGTTTTCTAATAATTGCCTGTGTCATATCATGATGCTGCAGCTTGCCTGGCATAGTGGAACTCTGCAAAATCCCTTGAGCAATCCCTCACTGTTACTATTCGCAAGCGCAACCTTCACTTTCAAAAGAACCTTCAACTTGAATGTTTGCAATGTACAATCGACGGAATCGAAAGCTCGAACAATATCATGTTCTGGCATGTCGTGGTGTCCTTTGTCTTTGTGTCGTCGAGAAAATTTAGTATCGAGGCTAGGTAGGTGTCGTCCTCTCCCAGTCAGTTCAGCAGATTGAATCTACTAGTAGTAAGGCTAGGGCGAGGAACTTTGCGTCGCTTGCCCCATGGCGTGCAACCTGTTCCAAACGGGGATGCAGGGCTCAAGTCTTCTCAGTGGATCATTCTGAATGATCTCATTATTGGCATTGCGCTTCATCACGGTCAGGTTTTGCAGCAGGACCAGCAGGCTTTTATGCACCTTTTCAAGCTCATCTTTGAGGTCTGAAAGGTTCATTGTGCATTGCGCAATCCTAGTATTTCTGATATAAACGCCCAGGACAAGGCCGTGCACAGGAGTCCTTCTGTGGCTCGACAGTTGGCCTGCTGGCCTTAAGCTCAACACCGAACTCAGCCTATTTTATTCGCACAGCTTTATGGGGCTGATTTCGCTTTGGAATAGAGCATGCTGACATCGTCCCTGCGCGATACCCTGCACGATCCTCATTGATGTACAGGAAGCTTCCAAACCGTCATACCTCTCCTTCCCATCATGATGGTATTCAGTACGCTTGAGCTTGGGAGCGCGTTTGGGGTGACAATGATGCTTGCTATGGTATGTGATATTGTGTGTATCTTTATGGCACATGTACTACAACTGTGCTATCTGATCTCGGTGACTACGGTCATGGTGTATGGTCATTTGTTACGCTTGGCGGCATCACCTTGGAATCTTTTTGAGGTGAATCGTTTCGTGGCATGATATTTTGAGAACTAGAAATAACCCAACTCAAGCATCTGACGACATAATATGCTAAGGAATCGGACGGATCCTTGGGACTACGATGTCGACCAGCTCCCACTGGGGACCATTCTCTTCACACTCGTCACTTATCTCTTTCCCACCGTTCTGGTGTACTATATCTTATTCGCCACAGCATGTCTCAGCGTGGCCCCATGATGTGACATCATGACCGGATCCTTCCAATGATCCTCGAGTTAATCGATGAACTAAGGGCTTCTCCGATTATTATTCGGTCCGATGCGCTTCGCTATGGAACTTGTTCATCAAAATGAGATACAACATGTCTTATTACAACTCCCTGGCATTGAGCTACGCGAAAATTCTAGAACTTCTACCTCAATTTGTCATGCGGTAACCCTATGCCCAACGGTAATTTGAAAGTCTCACCCCGAACTTTCCAGGCCACAGTGCAAGGTGAATTGAATCCATCATTAAATTGTGCCGGTGTTGAAAGCCTAATTAGGAATCTCTGATATAGCGCCCATGCCTCATTGCTGGGCTGTGCGGTTCTAATTAGTCAAAGGGTTTGTCAAAATTGTTGTTTACCAGACTGGACTGAATCTGAACGTTTTGAGGCGTAGAGGGCGGCCAAAATAAAACTTATATGACACTGCTGTGCTGTTGTTGGTACTAGCCTGGTAGTCTGAGACTACCCGGATTCCGATGTACTCGTATGACAGACAGCCCGCCGATGCTGCACTCAATAACAATAGCCAGAGTCATCCAAGTCTGGCAGCTAGTCATTCCAGCTATCCCCAGGCCGCCGGCTTTGATTTGGACTACCAGCAGCCCCACCATAACTCGTCCCACTTCATGAATGTGCCCGGGCCAGTGAGCCAGAGCTCTGACCCGGGCGACCAGACATTAGCATCGTTTCCCTATACACCACTTTCTTTCCCCGGTCGTGCCTCCCACTCTGCAAATACTTTTCCAGACCCCCACTTTGTCAATTTACCCACAAACCTTCGCAATCATTATGATCTTGTCATGCCTGGTGCTGACGAAGATCCATCAACGTCATTCGTCAATGACCCATTCCAGTTCAGCCTCGATCCGCATGTAGGGTATCACCCAGTGTACAACCCTTCTGCTATCCCTTACCAGGGATCTGGGCCATCGCACCCATCTCCTTCTCAGTACTTTCCTGTATTCCCTCCGCCCATCGTGTCTGTTGATGGAATATCCACTTTAGCGCCAGGCTCAGAGGATATTGGGCCTCTTGGAGAGCCGCTACATCTGGATGAGCCATTGTCCCTCAGAGACTCGTTTCACGTCAGGGAGCCTTCACCTCCCCCTCCATGTCCATCTGGATCACACAATCGTCAACCACCGGAAAAACCATTTGAAATCAAATTTTGGCCATACCCGCGTGTGCGACCAAAGTTGAGGGGTTTAACTAGCATTCAGGTGGGCTACCATCATTATTTTTTATAAATCGTTAATCACTAATGAATT
Organism: Suillus paluster; assembly: GCF_016628075.1. Classification (NCBI taxonomy): domain Eukaryota; kingdom Fungi; phylum Basidiomycota; class Agaricomycetes; order Boletales; family Suillaceae; genus Suillus; species Suillus paluster. Next base: position 15,395 of record NW_024537907.1, on the reverse strand, counting down.
TCAGGACGCTACTCCATCCACAGCACCTTCGCGACCATCTCGCATAGCGCCTTTACAATACAACGACAAGATCCGAATCCATCAAAAAATCTTCGAAGACGCACGTGTGACACTCATTCAATCCGCACTCAGTACATGCCCATTCTTGACTGAGCAAGAAAGAAAAATGGTGGCTCATGAGGCATTGGTTTCGGCAGCAAGTGTATATGATGAAGGTAAGCTGCAGTACCTACCTTAATTTTCGAACGTATCTGAAACTTCCAAAGAGTACGGGAGTCAATGGGGTGCAGAAAACCTCACTGCGTTCTACAAATCGTTCACAATGCCGCTGTCCGCAGATATCATGTCAACATGCAAGAAAAGCGCCCGTGGCATGGCCGAAATCGGGTACAATCTTCGCTCATCAATCTGGTCGGAGGATCATGAACCACAGTATCTGATTGATATGGTGAAGGGCCTCATCGATGATCCTTTATTCCCCCTCAAATTCATATTCGGGAATGACTCAGGTAATCACCAAGTTGACAAGATGCACCCATTTGAACATTGCGTCATACGCACGGTTGTTATCAACACCATTTTGAAACTCAGCTACGTACCTTACATTACTGAACTTGATGCTTTGTTTTGTACAACTGCAGCGGCTGTGGAGTGTGCTCTACAGGAGCTAGCAAGCAGACAGCTAAACGTGTCCATTGACTTTGGGGTATCTAATTTCAAACCTAGGTATACATTACTATCGGAGTATATTCGTGACCACATCAAAACCAACCCAGAGAGCTCTGCGCGTTGGGAAGAGTTCAAAAACCGCATTTGTGCCAGATTGGTAGACATAACTGCATACCATGCTTGATTTTCGTGCATTCAACTTATGTCAGTTACTATAGTTATGGCACGTCCTACTAGTAGTATACATGTAATTTGACCACTTTCCGTCGTGACAATGAAGTTGAAGTGAAACTTATGCCTAAGAAATGTGTTGTTCTTCAGGTTGACTGTGTCTACTACAGTGTAGTTGACAATAAGAGATCGACGATAAGAGAGTCATGAATTCACTGATTAACGGTAACATTTGGATTCCGGAAGCTTATCACTGATTCCGATTCCAAGCTCGTCCGTCACTGCCGCACCTTCAAGTTATCGCCCTCTCTGCTAGGTTGATCCTGCAGCCCATCCCCATGCCAGTTGTAGATGAGAGTTCTTCATCACATCGTTTGGAAAATCGCTGATATTACGAGTGACAGGTTACAACTGTGACTTGGCCTCGGTGTGTCACGGTATGCATTCAGTGTACAGATGCTGACGCAAAGCCCGACACAAGGTTCAAGGCAAGTCATCTGTGCTTCCCTTTCACGCTATATCTAACTTCTTGACCAGGGATGGCCAGATGTGCGCCATCCTTTCCTCATTCCGTCTGATCTCCAAGCGGCAGCCCAACAACATCATGATAGGCTTGCCGAAATCGAAATATGTCAGTATATCATCACCCATAACCATAAGTCCATAAGTATATACCCTATATGTGCTCATTTCAGTCAAAAATTCTAGCGTACTGAGGATTCTGCCATGCACACAAAAATTCGTGTCCTAGAAGCTAAACGCGCTGATGTTGCATGTCAACGAATGGAAAATGCTTACCACTGACACAGGATGCTAGCCCAGTTCGACCATCTTGCAGAGACTTATTTCGATGGGTTTGAGCAGGACCTGGGCAAGCGCGAGCTCGGGTACGCACTTTCGTTTGACCATGACCTAGATGTGTTTGCTGCATCTATCAGGCTCACAAAAACATCCATTGCTGTGATTCTCAATGATGAAGGTGCGTAACACTGCCTTTATTGACACGATGTTTGTTGCTCACAAATCACTCCAAAAATGATACAGGAATCAGGAGTAAAGATAGAGCTTATGGAGCGGCGCATGGAGGTGGTCAAGAAGCAAGCAGACACCATTGCAGATCTTGAGATTGAGCTCTCGAAAGCACGCAAGCAGGAGCACACGTATGAGGAAGCAATGGAGCAACTGCAGGCAGACCTAGATACATTTGAGCAAGATAACGCGAAGCTGAAGGCGTTGGCTGCCGCTTCGGAGAGACAAGGTATGTTTCTTTGTATCAAGGTTAAATGAACAGTTTGGTGACTGCACATGTTTAGCTGCTGGCGCACAGCTCGTCGATTCAGAGAATGTGCCCATGTAGGGCAATGTGGAGACATCACACCTTCTGGAGCAGGTTCATGCAGGTTCAATGACATCTTATTGTTTTTCTGACTCTTAATTAGATCAAGGCTCTTCGTGGCACTGTCCATTTCTTGCGCACAGAAAACTCGTATCTCAAAGGGCCTGTCAGCCGCGTACATACACCTCCACTAGACCCCTCAGGTCAACCCAACACAGACGAATCAGATTCCGAGACCCCACCCGCACCTCCTACCATTTGCTCGCTTGTTTTTGTCCAGCCCGCCAACCCCTCCACTACCAGGATTCATAAGCTTGCCGTGTCAGATGGTATGAATATGCGTGCTTGTGTTGGTTAAGCTAAATCAGGGAGTGCAGCACAACCATGAGTATTCTTGATCATTCGCGCTAACAGTGCGATTCAAGCTCCAGTTCATGAATCTGCGTGCTTGTGTTGGATAAACTGGATCCGGGGAGTGCAGCGCAACCATGAACATCGCCTACCATTCACTCACTCGTTTTTGTCCAGCCCGCCAACCCCTCCACTACCACACAGCTCCCGCCTGTTATACCTGCTGCGTTCTTGGCAAGGCTCAAACACCTATGTGCCACTGAAGTTTGCATGCACCCGCCGCTAGAAATCTACCTCGCAGACCTATTTACCGCGACACGGCATTTAGGCGCGCTAGACGCCATGATGCTTACTGCCTGTGCACACCAAGATGCAGAGGTCCTTTTCAAGCTCAGCTAATTATGTACCAGACTTACTTTATCGTATTGTAGTGATATTGAACACAACATCCAAAAACCCTTGGAGCAATGCCCTTATTCGCCAATGCCAACACCAACACCAAGTTAATCAATTTGAAAGGCATGTTCTACCAAAAAGTCATAAATAATGTTATGATTGAAACATAAAGAAGGAAATATAAGAATGCTCAACAAACGGACACACTTGATGCTACCAGCCCCTACAGGCAGCGATGGTGCAATGTCACAACGTTGTCACAAACTCGCGTGCTAATCTAAATTTGATGATCAATGCAAACACCGCTTTCCACGAGAAAGCTTTGAATAGCTATGTAATTGAAACATAAGTATTGGAGAATGAGAATGCTCAACAAGGGGGATACAATTACACTACCATCTCTTGCTGGTCATCATGTTACGATGTCATGACCTCGTCACAAACTCCTCATGGTAATCTAGATTTGCAGACATCAATGGCTATGTATCAACAACTCAAATTTATCGCAGCATACATAGCCATATTTAGCAGAGGCAGAATTACATCCTTCTATAGTTTCCACGGCTACAATATCAAGGACTCATGAATTCACTGATGCTTGATTGGATGTTCCGAGGGACCTCAACACTTGCTAGTTCCGGTCAGATTTTCGTTTCGCATACGATTCTGTGTTGAGAGGTATCGTGCCCGTCCTGAAGGGGTGCTTGAAGTAGTTGTTCCTCGAAGTGCTTAAGATAATACACCTTTGATGTCTCCGTCTTCATACTGCTGCCCAAGCACAGATATAAGCATGGCTGGTTAAGATGTTATCAACATATGCGTGCGCCGTGCATTGGGTCGTGACTATCCAGTCACCCATGTCCATGAAGAGCTTGCTCTCGAGTTCCGGAGTTGGCAGCCGCAGCACTCTGCTGCAGGAGTGTAAAACGTCAGACCAAATGATACACATAAGAAACAAGTAGTAAGACATACTATGTCATGATATATCCGATCCTTGCGATTGTGTACTCTTGATTCTAATATCGAGAAAATGGTTGATCAGTTGGTGAAATCGTGGGTGTCGTAGATATTATGTAAGGGTAAACGGCGTCTCGCTTCTCTAATGGGAATGACGGCATACACAAAGTCTTCCGCGAAAGAGACACAACTGGAACTTACGATTACAGAGTAGCTTCCTCAAGAACGTGGTATAGAAAAGGATAGTAAAATATATTTTTGGGACCGCAAGAGTCTAAGATGGAGGAAGCGTAATTTTTCCGATGAAGACGGGAGAGGAAGAGGAATTAGTGGTAGACTGAGAATTTCGGCCTACGGATCCGGTGGGCAGACCTGCCACAGACAAACAAAGGTTGGTCGCTTCAGCTGCACCGCATATACTGTAAAGGGAAAACAAGGATAAGTCACGTAGAACGTACCAAGATGACAACCGAGTTTCCAGTGGACTCAACTCTAACTTTACTACACTTGTGTCTGTGTGGCGAGTCTTTCTGACAACCATCTTCTTGGTAAGTGATTGCGTACTTTGGTGGATGAAGACTAAGACTACGCCGCGTCGTTAGTTGTACTTCTTGGATATGTCAGCGCCCACCGCTAGGGCAGGGGCATTAGCAATAGCGCCACGCCAGAAATTCGAAGGACACGCTGATATTATCCGGGGCGTCATACACCTGCCAGATGGAGAACGGATCATCACTGGTTCAGACGATGGCTCGCTGCGGGTATGGAACTTGGAGAGCGGCAAGCAGATAGGGGAGGACTGGCGAGACGGAGGAAGTGAAGTGTGGACCATAGCGTTGTCTCCGGACGGGAAGAAAGTGGTTAGCGGGAGTAGTGGGGACGGAGTAGTGAGGTTGTGGGACATTGACACAGGCAAAGTCATCGCTAAATGGACTGGGGACACACTGGGTGTGTCATCTGTCTGCTGGAGTCGAGGTGGTCGACAAGTATTGAGCGGATCCACCAATGGAACTGCAAGACAATGGAATGTAGAGAGCGGAGAGACGATCCTAGGACCAATCGAGACCGGGCACAAACACGTATACGCAGTCGTTTACTCGCCAGACATGACCTTGATCGCGACTGGTGGATACCACAAGGATGAACACTTGATAAAAATCTGGGATACACAGATATGCGAGCTGGTCGCAACTCTCAAAGGACACACGGGTGCAGTGCTTTGCCTGGCTTGGACTTCAGACGGAAAAACACTTATATCCGGGTCATACGATGACTCAATTAGAACTTGAAATACGAGAACATGGAAGCAAATTGCGGTACTGGACGAGCACACTTCCACCGTCTATGCAATTGCAATATCCCCGAATGACCGCATCCTCGCAAGCGCATCGTCCGATAATACAGCGCGATTGTGGAACCTCGACAATGGCCAGCCAATCAGTATACCCCTCCAGCATGCAGATGAACTGAATTGTGTGTCGTTTTCGGCAGATGGAACGCTACTAGCTACTGGTTGCGAAGACGCCAACACGTACACATGGGATGTTTCTGCGATTGTTAGAAAAGCTGGCCTCAATGACCTTCTAAAGGTGAGAATGTGTTTCTGTTCGTTCTAGTGTTAGGAACTAAACGCGCCTTCCCATTGCTGTAGGAAGGTAACAAGCCATTACTCAATGTACGTGGCATGTTTATAAAAACATTTCATTGCAGAATAAGCATATATATATATATATATAGGATGATGCTACACGACGTCCCGTCCAGCAACGCCAGGACCCCCGTCGTGTGCCCCCAGGTTTTTTCGACAAGCCACCACATCGTGCTAACGTAAGTCATTAGCATGTCGTGACTCTCATCCAGTTATTTTTCCCTCACCTCCATACTCCTAGTTCTCTCCATGTCGCCACGATAGCGCAGCACCGCATGTACGCACGCTTCTCGGTCGCATTGTTTCGTTGTTCAACCGCACCCACTCCGATGGCAACGATCTGCTATCCCGACCTCGCCCTCTCGACAGGCCTCGAAATATTCTCTCTGAGACACCGCGCAGACCAAATGGTACATGGATCGAGTTGCACGAGCATCGCCCAGCAGTAGTTGATGTCCCATATACACAGGGAAAACGCGTATGTTCATGTCTTCTTTCTCAAATGTTCAACTCCTTCTGATACTATTTTATCCTTCTTGTATGTTCGAACACCACCTGATATCATCTAGAGGAACGCTTCAGCGAGAGAAAAACGGAAGCCAGCGGGCAGCTCACGGCCTCCCAAGCCTAGTGTCACCCAGCACTCTATCGGAGCAGCTCCAGCCCAGTCATCTTCGCAACTGCATTCTATGCCATCTGCCACGCCTGCCCCCGCCTCTACCCCTGCAGCTACAACGTCCTCGTCCTCGCGCCCTCATGTAACAATAAGACACGCCGGACGCTGGACTCGATTCTGGCTCTTTATCTGCTGTTGCAATTCTCTTGAATATACTGAGGGTCGTCAGTAATTAATTTACAGTTTTCTCGTCTCGCTGATGATGTGCTCTGCCTATTCATGCTACTCTGCTATGTGGTTGGTTATTTTGAACTATTATTTTTATACTCATTATCGTCTCCCATCAGAATACACATATGTATGCCCCTACTTCATATTTCATATTGTTGCCCTCGTTGTTGCCGTTGCACAGTTACATCCTATTAGGTTTTACACCTCTCTCCTCATCGCAGAGCCCTCTCAACAGCCTTCCCATGACAGTATAATGAACAGAACCTCTAATGACAGATTAATTAAGCTGGTTCTCATTTAGGATGTGTTTGCTCGATATCTTAACGAGGGTGTGGAGGTTTCGGTGCGCGCGTTGAATGATTGAAATATATACACGAATGATACTGACACACTGACACAATTTTAATCAGCGCGATCCTCCACAGGGCTCGGTCATTCCTATGCATCTCGCAGCTCATTACAATCATAGTAAGGGCTATCATCCTCGGGCTCACTGGCATCTGCACTATACAGCCTGCTCATGACGGGGTTGACGAGGCTCTTTCCTACAGCTTCTCTCAAACTCCTACTGTGGTAACACCCTAGCCATGGTCATTGGCCCCCTAATGATAGTCTTCTTGTAATCGTCGTAATACACTTGTGACTAGTCCTTGAGAGAGGAGAGTTTTGATGTACGTAGTCCGGCTGGATCTGGGAGTGGCGTGGCAGGGAAAAACATGAGGGTTGAAAGTGTGTGGTCGGCGATTATACCTGTAGTAAAGTACCCGTTGGACCGAAAGTACCACTCGACTTTTGAACGGAGTACAAGCCACTCTGATCATGAGCCTTATCAAAAGATGTCCACTTAGCTCAAGCCTCAAGTAAATACACTTCAAATTTGTGTAATTGAGCACACTTCCCGTTGGGAATTGGTATAACGGATGTAGGCTTGTTATTCTGATAGAGCCCATCACGAAAATGATGCAGTAAGTGAGGGAAGGAAGGAATTGTTATAATGCTGCTCAAACATACGCTCAGATGTTACTATGTATGTCATTCAATAAGGTAGACATGACATTATGATGAGAGAAATATGCCCTTGAATACAGTGCAAACCAGCGTCTTCACCATGGGGATTATTCAAATAGGGTTGTAAGTACAAGTCATCATGTCACCGCACCGTGACGTACTGTAACTTGAAGGATGTACAAACTAGTCGGAACCAACTATTGCATCGAGATTCAACAGCACATTTCCAGTTTCGTGGCTTGGCTCTTCGCACAACCCTGTATGTACGGGTTGTCACGACCTGCACTCGAGTTTGCGACTAACAAACTGCCGCAGCATAGCTACAGCTGAAAGAACCAAGAAAAAGGAACAGACTCGGGTTCTGGGAACGTTAGGTGGATGTTCGCCGAGTCAACGCCTGCCAGTCCCGGTGAGAAGTTCAGTTTGCAAACGATTCCGTATCCAAAGGCCGTTCCAGTTTTGTTGTGGTGCTTGAAAGCGGATATCTCTCAGGAGCTTGAGTCGACACTACCTTTGATGTTGCCCTCTTCATACTGTGGTCTGAGCGCGGATGCTGAGATGTTATCGATAGATGCGTACATTGGGTCATGACTGTCCAGTTATTGAGGAGCTTGCTCTCAATGATGTAAGGCTAGTTGTGAGTTCGAAGGGGAAATGTAACAAGACGAAGTAGATAAGTGACGAGCGCAACGGCGAACGAGACGAGTAGAGTAAACGTATATATCGAGGACTTTTTGCGATGGTTTTCGATCGAGCTTGGAGCGGGGAATCAGCGTCTAGGATTCTGCTATAGTACGAGTGCACAGGCGCAGTATATAAGTGTTTGCGAACCGAACGATTAAACCGAGATTTGAGTGGGTAGCATGTGGAGCTGAAAATAAGTCGGCGAGACAAGGAGATGGTGGAATGCGAGCATATGGTAGAATGACGGAATAGAGTAAGAAGGAATGTAACCACGTAACTCGGACGCGAAGAGTTACGGAGTCACGTCATCTTCGCTTTGAAGCGTGATCGGTGTGTAGAGGATATGCAATCCTTACAATGATACAGAGTTGGCAGCTGCAGTTTTCTGTTACAGGAGTGTAAACCATCAAACTGAAATGATAATATTAGTATCAAGAACAAGGCCGATTTGGTAGTGAAAGTCCGCGTGTCATAGATATGGTGCAGGAGTAAATGAGTGAGCGCCTTGTTTGAGAACTTCTCTAATCGGATTGGAATGACGGCATATACAAGGTCGCAATGGAGACACAATTGGAACTTACAATCAGGGTCGCTTCCCCAGAGCAAGATGAAGCGAGGTCAGGGGTGCATTTTGACCACGATAATGAATAGAGGTAGACAAAACTGGCAGAAGAGGGTACAGCGAGGGGGAGAATGTGGTATAGAAAAGGATGGTGACAAAATTGTATGGGATTGCAAGAGTCTAAGATAGAAGAGGCGTGGTTTGTCCAAAGAAGACAGGAGTGGGATTGGTAGTAGACCGAGAATTTCGACAGACGGACCCGGTGAACAGACCCACCTCAGACAAACAAGGATCGGGCGCAAAGTTTAGCTGCACAGCCTATGACCCTATGCTGTAGATAAGCTGTGCAGCGAATACGAGGATAAAATGTACTAGCGAACTTCCAGTGGACCCAAATCTAACTTGACTAAAACGCTCCTTGTCCACTTGTGTCTGTGTATCGAGTCCTGCTAAAAACTATCTTAGTAAGTGATTGCGTACTTTGATAGATGAAGCTCAAGGCTAAGACTGCGCTGCGGACGGTAGTTGGAAGTATGTCTTCGCCCACTGCTACTAAGGCAGAGGGGACATCAGCAATAGCGCCTCGCCAGAAATTTGAAGGACACACCAGTGATGTCTGGGGCGTGATACACCTGCCAGGCGGAGAGCGGATCATTACTTGTTCAAACGACGGTTCACTGCGAGTATGGAACTTGGAGAGTGTTAAACAGATAGGGGGAGACTGGCGGGAAGGAGAAAGTGAAGTGTACACCATAGCGTTGTCTCCAGATGGGAAGAAAGTGGTTAGCGGGAGTCGTGACGGTGCATTGAGGTTGTGGGATATGGACAAAGGCAAGGTCACCGCTAAATGGACGGAACACAGACATAGTGTGTTTTCTGTCTGCTGGAGTCGAGATGGTCGGCGAGTGTTAAGCGGATCAGACGATTCTGCAAGGCAATGGGATGTGGAAACCGGAGAAACCATCCTCGCACCAATCAAAACTGGGCACGAAAGGGTATGGGCAGCCGTCTACTCGCCAGATATGACGGTGTTTGCGACTGGTGGATACCACAAAAACGAACACTTGATAAAAATCTGGGATACGAAGACTGGCGAGCTTGTCGCCGTTCTCAAAGGACACACAAATTCAGTGGAGTGTCTTGTTTGGACCCCAGATGGAACGACGCTTATCTCCGGCTCATGGGATACCTCTATTAGGACTTGGAACACAACAACATGGAAGAAGATCGCTGTTCTGGACGGGCACATCAACTGTGTTTTTGCCATTGCAATATCTCCCAATGGTCGCATCCTCGCAAGCGCATCGTCCGACAAGACAGCGCGATTGTGGAATCTCGATAACGGTCAGTCAATCAATTCGCCCCTCCAGCATGCAGAGAGAGTACTCTGCGTGTCGTTTTCGGAAGATGGAAAACTACTAGCGACCGGCTGTGGTGACAACAATGCGTACACATGGGATGTTTCTGCGATTGTTAGAAAATCTGGTCTCGGCCACCTTCTAAAGGTGAAGTGTTTCCCTTCATTCTAGTCTTAGAAACTGAACGCGCCCTCCCAGCTGCAGGGCGGTAACAAGACATTACCGTTTAACGTATGTGGCACGATTATCAAATATCTCATTGCAGATTTGAACGTATGCATTTAAGAACGATGCCACACGACGTCCAGCGGTCCAGCGACGTGTGCCTCCTGGATTTTTCGACCCCCCACCAGATCGTGCTCACGTACGTCGTTAACGTATCGTCCAATCGTTTCTTCTTCACCTCCATGCTCTCAGTTCTCTCCAAGACGCCACGATATCGCAGCACCCCAGAGGCACACGCTTCTCGGTCGCATTTCTTCGTTGTTCAGCCACACCTACTCCGATGCCAACGATACGCCACCCCGACCCCGGCCTCTCGATGGGCCTCGAAATCTTCTCTCTGAGACACTGCGCAGACCAACTGATGCAGGGATCGAGTTGCACGATCGTCCTTCAGCGGTAGTTGACGTCCCGTGTACACAGGGCAAACGCGTATGTTCTTTCTTCCTTGCAAAAGTTTTCAACTCCATCTGATGTCATGTAGAGAAACGCCACAGCAAGAGAGAAACGGAGGCCAATTCCGTTGAAATCGACGAATGCTACTGCAGGCAGCTCACGGCCTCCACCTAGTAGTGTCACCCAACAATCTAGTGGTGCCACTCACTCCCAGCCATTTTCGCAACCACATGCTGCTGTCTCCACGTCATCTGCCAGACCCGGAGTTGTCGCTACTTCTGCAGCCACGACGTCGACAACGTCGCCCCCTGATGTAACGATAAGACACGCTAGCGGCTGGACTCGTTTCTGGCTCTTTGTGTGTTGTGCATCTGTTGAATATGCCAACAGTCATAATTAATTCGCTCTTCTGCCACGGATTTAGCAGTTTACTTGGAATTTAGATCTCCTTGCTGATCTGCCCTGCCTACTCGCACTACCATATGACTTATGTTTTCTAATTTCTTTTTGTACGATACCACAGTCCTCGTCATCGGCATATTCATGTATGTAACTCTTGCTGTATATGTCATATTCGTTCTTGTTCCTATGTATATCACTGGACCGTGCCGTTCAACACATCAATCTTGTACATCATGGCCCGTGGAAATGTTCATTGATTCGAGGGTCATATTAAAGTTGACACTGGTACATCATGCGTTCAGTTCTCTTCACGACGCCGCTCCTCAGCACCTCATGGGCGCACACTCCTGGGTCGCCTTTCTTCGTTATTCAGCCGCACCCAGTCCGATGCTCACGATACGTCATCCCAACCCCGTCCTCTCGACTCGGCTTGAAATATTCTGCCTGAGACACCGCGCAGACTAAATGATGCGGGAGTCAAGTTGCACAAGCGTTACTCAGCAATAGTCGATGTCCTGTTTACGCGTATGTTCCTGTCTTTCATCGAATGTTCAACTCATCCTGATATCGTTCTCTCATTCTCGGATATTCGACACCGTCTGATGTCCTGTAGAGGAACACTTCAGCAAGAGAGAAACGGAAGCCAGCGGGCAGCTCATAGCCTCCCAAGCCCATTGTCACCCAGCAATCCATCGGAGTAGCTCAAGCCCAGTCACCTTCGCAACCGCTCTATGCCATCCACTACACCTGCCCCCGCCTTTACACCTGCAGCTACAACGTCGATGTCCTCGCGCCCTCATGTAACAATAAGACACACCAGACGCTGGACTCGATTCTGGCTATTTATTTGCTGTTGTGCTTCTCTTGAGATGTATCGTACCTGTGCTGTTTCGGTGCTCGTAAGCGGGGGTTCCTAGAAGAGCTTGAGTCAGGACGTTGAACCTTTGATTTTTCCCTCTTCCATATTGTAGTCTGGACGCAGTGTATATAAACGCAGACCGCTGAGATGTTATCGACGCATGCGTGCGTTGGGTCGTGACTGTCCAGTCATCCCTGTCCACGAGAAGCTTTCTCTTGATGATCCGGAGTGGGCAGGCGCAACGATCTGCTACAGGAGTGTATGTCAGACTGAAATTATATACGCAGGAAACAAGAAACACCATCCCACGATTTCTCGTGTACTCTTGAAGGTAGTATCGGTCGATCCGGTGGTGAAAGTCCACGTGTCGTAGATATGGTGGAATGACAAAAAATACGTGTCACGAGGTCAGGGCTGCATTGTCATAGTAGATAGAGGTAGACTGTGGCAGAACAGGTTACAGAAAACGTGGTATAGAAAAGGATGGTGACAGAATTGTATGGAAATGCAAGAGTTTAAGATAGAAGAAGCGGAACTTGTCCAAAGAAAACAGGAGTGGAATTGGTGGTAGACCGAGAAGTTTGACAGACGGACCCGGTGAACAGACCCACCTCAGACAAACGAGGATCGGGTGCTTCAGCTGCACAGCCTATGACCCTATGCTATATATAAGCTGTGCAGCGAATACGAGGATAAAACGTACTAGTGAACTTCCAGTGGACCCAAATCTAACTTGACTAAAACGTTCCTTGTCCAATTGTGTCTGTGTATCGAGTCCTGCTGAAAACCATCTTCTCGGTAAGTGATTGCAGACTTTGATAAACGAAGCTTAAGGCTGAGACTGCGCTGTGGTCGGTAGTTGGAAGTATGTCTTCGCCCACCGCTAGGGCAGAGAGGACATCAGCGATAGTGCCTCGCCAGAAATTTGAAGGACACACCAGTGATGTCTGGGGTGCGATACACCTGCCAGGAGGACGGTGTATCATCACTTGTTCAAGGGACGGCTCGCTACGAGTATGGGACTTGGAGAGCGGAAAACAAATAGGAGAAGACTGGCGGGATGGAGTCTGGAGAGAGTGAAGTGTGGACCATAGCGTTGTCCCCGGACGGGAAGAAGTGGTTAGCGGGGGTCAGCATGGTGCAGTGAAGTTGTGGGACATTGACACATGCAAGGTCATCGCAAAATGGACGGGGCACACAAAGGGTGTAGAGTCAGTCTGCTGGAGTCGAGATGGTCAGCGCGTGTTAAGCGGATCAGACGATGGGACAGCAAGGCAATGGGACGTGGAGAACGGAGAGACTATCCTCGGACCAATCGAGACTGGTCACGAACGCGTTGAGGCAGCGGTCTACTCGCCAGACACAACCATGTTTGCGACTGGTGGATACCGCAAGGACGAACAGTTTATCAAAATTTGGGATTCGAAGAAGTTGTACTCGGACCCCGGCGAAACTGGCTCTGTAAGAATGTTGAAATGTTGACTTCTTCATGTATTAGTCATTTGGACTTACAAATTCCATCGGTCTTACAGGAAAAATCATTCTACTCACAATGTTCCAAAGCGCACTTCGGTCATCTGTATGTCTTTCTACCAGTCATGCTCAGCTTTCCCTCCACAGGAGCATTGTTTCCGGCAGTCTAAGGTCACAAACATTCCGTCGATTTCTATCTCAGCAGTCTCGCGCCAAAATTCAGGCTGCAGTGACAGAGTACCCTGTGGTACTGTTTATGAAGGGCAACCCAGAGCAGCCCTTGTGCGGTTTTTCACGAGGAGTCGTAAAGATCCTCAACGCTTTCGATATTCCACCTGAAAAGTTCAAGACATATGATGTCCTCGAGGATCTAGAATTCAGGTCTGGAATTAAAGAACTCTCATAAGTTATGCTTAATTCGACGTTGTCACCGACCCACAAGTGTTTCTGTTGCGGAGATTGGCCAACCATTCCGCAACTGTCTGTGAATGGCGAGTTCGTGGGTGGGAGCGACATTACTCTAAGCAGTGAGTTGAAGTTGCATGCCGAACGTGGACCTCAAACTTACGTTATTCAAAGTGTTTCAATCGGGAGAGTTGGAAACGATCCTGGAGCAGCATGGAGTCATTCCAAAGGTGTCAGAATCACCCTCTCAGTCACCTTCATAAATTGGTACATACTTTTGACATGTCACTCATCGCATACGTTAGATACTAAGTTATCATCACTCATCAAGCATTGGGGTTGTTTCGGTGGTCGACGACTGTTCGTGGAGGGACAGCCAATGAGACGGAACGACGCACTCGTGGCAATATTCTGTGAAACTCTTGTAAGTTCATATATCCCAGTTTACACCCAATGACGGTGTCTCAACGTACGAGATAGGGAATCGGGACAGACCATCGGCATGTAAGGCGGAGTCTGTCGTTAAAGTGCTGCAGCTGTCCTTGTTGAGAATGGCGTGGAGAGCGAGCTTTTGGAGAAGATGGAGAAGGCGATCAAATGCGAAGGGTACGTTCAAACTGTGGAGTGGGGGTCGTTTTGCTCAATTTTTTTTTGTAGCAAATCTTGGGGTTTGAAGGTCTGAGCAAAGACTGGGAACTCATGCAACTAAGCAAGATCTGCTAGTTCATCTGTTCTTGTTCGGGGGTGTCGTCGCACGCTTCCCAGAAACCTTTCACACCACCGTAGCCCCCCGCTGAATCCATATCCTCCTCGATCAAACGACGTCCATCCTCTCCCACGACCTCCGGTGTACCACGTAGTGCTGCCACAGTCCGGTCCTGAACATAGCTTCGATCTGGTCCGAACCACATAGCTGCCAGACCAAAACGGCTGCGTACCTAAAGAAATGTCAGCCAGTCGCCTGCGTTATTTCTGCAATGAGTTGTGATCAGTATCATACAACGCCGTGAGATCATCCATAGGTTGGATATCCGGGACAGCTCATTGGGCGATGAGACTTGTGTGCAGCTTTTCAACGCTCTGGACTCTCCTGCTAGTCGAGGATGCCAAACAGGCCAAGCTGTACCCCACGAAGAACATTATAGGTGCAAAGGATCTACTTGCGGCATCGAGGTTCATCAAGGGACAATGTCGTGCTCAGGAAACTATGTCTGTTAGATGTAAGTACGGACCTTTCCTTATGGCGTTTTCCTGTTAAATCTCAGGACTAACACTGTCCTCATAAATAACGCAGAACCATTGTCGACCAATGCGGATACAGCTCACCACTGCGTTGAATAGCTCGAGACTATGCACGCTCCAGTGATTCATGATGGCACTTTCTCCCCGACACCTTGTATTTCTTCTCAGCCTTAGCAGCACGCTATTTGCGTCAACTCGACCTTTCTGCCATCAGTATCACCAGAGTTGTGGTCCCTACCGTCATCGAATATGTGACATCACCACGCCGCACTCTGGGCCGACTGCAGTGCAACGCGAACAGCCTGACACTGCCCAGTACACGCAAAAATGGTTCACCCTATACTGCGCCCCGACGGTCCCCAGCACCTGCAACCACCATCATCCATATATTGTCGTGTGCTCTAGGTCA
>NW_024537906.1:0-20562 GCF_016628075.1 Suillus paluster | reverse complement strand
CATCCCATCATAATGCTGCTCACATGAGTGATGTGCATATTGCATTTATGGAGGATACTGTACAATTCAAAGATGCATTACATGGTAACTTCAGATCTCTAGTGCTCAATTACTACCTCCGGTTGGATCACAAGCAGTGGCTTTCGTGCTGAGTATTGTGAGGCCCTGGAAGCAACTCATGGGGTGACCTTTGAAGGCCTATAGAATGTAATATGTTCTGATATATTTGTGTTTCATACATGTCTTGCTATCTTAGAAATATCAATATAACTAGCACTAATTTGCAAAATAGTTGATTGGCATGCATATCATAATAAATAATACAAGGAGCATGCTTGCTGTGGGGTATTGCAGGGTTGTGGTGGTGGTGAAGATGTCCAGCACTTGCTTGACACAGTCGATGCCTCTCTCAATGCTCCCAATACTTCACAGTAGACCCAAAAGCTGGTACTGAACCTATTAGTTTAACACATTTAGGCCATGTTACTACTCTGATGATGGCTGAATCAGTTTGTGTAAATATGGTACATGTCTCCTGTAGCCAATTGTATGTTAGGTGATGTAGATCCAGCTCCTCCAGCCATCAAATCCATTTCTACCATTCCCACTCCCTTTCAATAAGGATTGTCAAATATTGGCTCTATGTACCCATGGTGGGCATATGCACCAGATATTCATTGGTGGGTTTAGAAGATGGTTGCTTAGCCATATTTCAATGCAGCTTTGAGAAATCCAAGGATTTGATCATACTGAGTCTCTAGAGAATCTGGTAGTGAATGGTGTACTCATCACAGCACAAAGTCATGAGGAGTTTCTTGAGACTTCATTGTAGTTGGCCACTTACTCTACACAACCCACCAGGGTTCAGAATGCTCAGTCAAGTATGGCCAAAATTTTGCATTCTTGATTGCACAGCAGAAACAGCTTCAAACACTAACTTTGTTCAGAAATGGCTCGTGTATATTGTGATGTACTGTCAGAACTGTATCTAATGGGTGATAAGAGGGTCACAGAAGGGCTTAGCTTCAGCTCATGCACTGCACTCCTTATGCAAGTACAGGCCCTTAACTTGGGAAGACAAAGTGGAGACTTGGCAGAGATTAAATCTAATGTGCTCTGACAGAGATAAAGGCTACAAGGGACTAAGTCCAATGTAGAAAGTAGTGTGGAGACTGTTGAAAGACAGAGGTGAGGATGGTGAGATGACAGGCAGAGATAGTGAGATAAGGCTGATTTGACCTTACTGCTAAGATTATGCTCAAAGGCAAGGCAGGGTCTGAGGGGCTTGGCTTCAGCTTGTGTGCTGCACCCCTTACCTGAGTACGTGCCCCTAATGTCAAATATAGTCTGACAAGAGATCTATGAGTTCCAACAGGATGTTGGAGTGGAGGCTCTCTGAAGGAGGGTAAATAGACTACTGGATGAGTGAGGGAAAGTCAGGTGTGGATTTGAATTCCTGACAAGGGAAAAGCAGAGGACTACTACAGTCAGAACCAATAGTATAGTGGCTCAAAAAACTGTCCGCATGTTTTCACATTTTTCACTATCTATGATATTGTGTGAAAATATACAAACACATCAAGGATATACTGGTACTACATTGTAGTACTACTTCAGGGCTTCCAATTGAGCCTTATGGCGTGGGAATTGGTCGAGATATGGTGGAGATATGAGGCTTAAAAAATGATGACCCATGTGGACAGTGTTTTGACTCATCAGGTATTCTAGTACATTGTGTGACCTCCCTTGGCTTTAATCACTGCCTCTATCCTTCTAGGCATACTCTTAAAACTATATCTAACTATATAAACCAGAATGTCTCATATGTCATGGTCATAATTACCATAAAAGCCATCTCCTCTGCTTAAAGAGATAATATCCTCTCTTTGTCCTATGCTGGCCTCTCTGCTCATCAAATTTCCTCAAAAACTGAAGTATACAAGTCTACCATGGCCAAGTGTATCAAAGAAAGCCACCTGGACAAGAAAAACTCTTCTGGAGGACATCCACCTCTGCTAATAAGGGGGCTATCATTCAATATATCACTACAGGAAAGGCTAATAATGCTGTCCAAGCCACCCATTATATCAATTCCACCATCACCACCACTGTCTCTTCACAAACTGTGAGGAATGTTCTCAAGGCAGCTCATCTCAAGGCAGTAACAAAGAAGAAATGCCTCTTCTCTCTATCAAACATAGGCAGAGAAGACTACCTTTGGCTTGGCCCATCAAAACTGGACTGTAGAGGACTTGAAGCATGTTATATGGTCATATGAGACCAAAATCATTAGGATTGGGTCAGATGGGAAGGTATATGTATGGAAAAAGAAGAGGGATTTTCTAATAGACAGTGAGGTTAGTGAGACTGTCAAATTTGGAGGAGGTTCTCCAATGGTATGGGGCTGTATGGGATGGAATGGTGTGGGTATGCTTGTTGAAGTTGAGGGGAGGATGGATGCTGAGCAGTATGTGGACATTCTAAATGACCACTTGCTACCTAGCATAGCTGAATCAGGGATTGATGAAAAAGACATCATTTCCCAACAGGATAATGATCCCAAGCACACATCTAGGAGAACCAGACAATGGTTTAAAGAACATAGTATTAATGTTCTTGACTGACCAGCACAGTCCCCTGATGTCAATGTCATTGAACATCTCAGGGGAACACTCAAGAAGAAGAAGCTTCAAGCCTATGAAACCCCCTCTAAAGGAGTATAGGAGCTATGGGAGAGTGTAGCAGTGGAATGAGCAAGGATTATAGCAGATTATTGCCAGAAATTGATTGAGAGTATGCCTAGAAGGCTAGAGGCAGTAATTAAAGCCAAGGGAGGTCACATAATGTACTAGAATACCTGATTATCACTGTAAAATACTTGAGTCAAAAAACTGTCTGCATGAGTCATCATTTTGTAAGCCTCATATCTCCACCATATCTCGACCGATTCCCACACCATAAGGCTCAATTGAAAGCCCTGAAGTAGTACTACAATGTGGTGCTAGCATATCCTTGATGTGTTTGTATATTCTCACACAATATCATAGATAGTGAAAAATGTGAAAACATGTGGACAGTTTTTTGAGCCACTGTAGAAACAGAGTGGACAAGGCTGCTTGGATGAAGTTCAAAGCAGAAAGGAAACAGAGGCACAGAAAGATTAGAGCACAATGCTCAAATCCAAAGGGCAGAAAAGTCAGCCAAATGTGCGGGAAATCCAACAGGCAGAAAGTCCGACCTAGGGAGTCAATCCCTAGGCCCAACAAGAAGGATGTGACAAGGGATTGATCCCAAGTCTAAGAAGGAAGAGCAGGGCTTAGAAAGAGTAATATTCAGACTGAGTAACTACAGACAATGTACATATATTTATATACTCTAGGTAAGTAGCATAGCATAGTAGATGGCTATGTGCTAAGTGTACAGTATTACAAGAAGGATGACTGAGACATATGAGTTAGAGGCTTGGAGAACAATGTGTATGCAAGGGATAAATAATCATTTAGGTATAGAAAATACCAGTAATCCAAAAGGAGGAACTATAATACCAAAAGGATATAGAACCAGTTAAGTGGTTCCTTGTCTAGAAGTGGACTGGTGAGGCCGTCGGGCAGACTGACAGTTGAGCAGGCCAACATGAGGGGAATTAAAGATACAGAGGGGGTCTGTTAGGTACTGTGCTTGGACAGAGAAGTGGAGGGGTCAGGGCTTGGCTTCAGCTCTTGTGCTGTGCCCTTAGCTGAGTACAGTGCCCTGAATTTGGAGTGGGACTGATGTCATGCAATGGTAGGATAAGGGGTCCACTTTGAGGATCAGGAGGTAAAGGCTACTAGCAGCAGGCCAACTAGAAGCAGGGAAATGAGGGGGGGGAAGTGTGTTGGAGTGGAAGAGATAGAGGGGAAGGAGGTAAGTATGATAACTTAGAGCATGGCTCTAAGTCAGAGCGAAGGATCGGAGGTGATGACAAGATAAGACTTATGTTCAGAGTGAGCAAAGTCCTACGGAGAATTCTCACAGTAGAAACTGAGGAAAGACAAGTAATATTAAGACTGAGGGAAACTACAAGCTAAGTACAGGATATGTTTATATACTTCTAGGTAAAGAGGGAGTGATCAGTAGCCCATAGCATAAAGCTATGTGCTAAGTATACAATTTGTAAGTATTACTACATAGGAAAACATAAGTCAGAGCAGATATCAATATGTATATGATGGATCAGTAATTGAGCAGTTATAGGAATTACTAGTGATGTGAGAAGTAAGAGCTATGTTCTGAAGGGGAAAGTATTGTTAGAATAACTGAGAGTGAACAGGACTATAGTCCAGTGTCAGTTGCTATTGTGTTGTGTAAACTAATAAGTGTACTATACCTATAGTCCAGTGTCAGTTGCTAAAGAGCAACCAACACAGGACTTGCTACCTATGGGTGAGTCTATGTAAACAAGTGTAAACACTACCTAAGTAAGTAAGAAATTCACATCATATGCTAAGTGAGAGTCCAATAGAGTGGGCAACATCATAACACAAAAAACTCACACCATAAGGTGCCCAATCACCACAAATAACAAGTATATACCTAAATGGGGAAAGGGGATCCAGTTGAATGGAACCTATGCAGAAGGTAACTGACGAGGCAGTCAAGCAGATATGGGAACCAACTGGGTTGAGAGGAGACAGGCAGAGCGGAAGTGTGAGGAAAGTAGGAAGGGTATAGGATTGGGCGGAGCAAATATCAATATTGTCAGGGTGGTCAGATCTGGTATATGACAGGGTCAGAAGAGCAGAAATAGTGGGGGGAACAGGAGTAGGGTTGGGCAGACCAACAGGGAAGAAGAGTGGAGCATTTATGGGTGGGAATAGAGTTGGTTAGGTGGGTCAGAAATAGGGGCAGAGGTAGCAGGGCTAGTCCTGCTGAGATGCACTGCATGCATTGTTGGTGAAGGAGGTATGGAGTGGACGGGGAAATAGGCAGTCAGACCAGTAGTAGGGATGTCTATAGATGGTATTGGAGGTGCTTGGATCTGGTATAGGATACCTACACACATTGCTCCAGAGGACATACACTTGTTTGAGGAACATGACGAACAAACAGACCTAGGACATCAAGCAAACCTCATTATTGACAACATTCACCCTTCCATGCACTTAGTTCCAATGGACCTGCAATCTGATTCTGCCATTGTTGTACAACATAATGAGGACAATCACCACACATACACAGTATGCTGTGCAATACAAGGCAAGTCATTTATGCACTCCAACAGTCATGTTCCTGAGCCAGGACATTGTTATATATTAGATCTGACTGCTTCTGACATTATTGATATCTGCTCCACCCAACTCTATACCACTCCATTTCCGCCACAGAGGTGGTTATTGAATTCAAGTGGAACCCCCATTATAACCCATTCTTTACACCCACAAGTCCAAGTCCTACAGTGCCCTTTATATCTGAGACCAACAAGGTCATGGACACACTGGGACAAATAACAAGCTATGGTGCAGCTCAGTGTGGTGCACAATACCATACTCACACATTCTCTGTCCTGATTGTGCAGTGATCAAGCTCACATCCTATGGTGGGATACAGAGGGAACTACTGTTTCTTGCACCATCAACTACAAACAAGAGCCATATTTGGCTGAATTTTTCCATTGTTATGAACAAGCATCGCCTGCATTGCGTGGCATCGACACTTCAGTAATGCCCACTAGCGCCGAGGAGGCTGACCTTGCAAGGTCATGGTTAGGCCTTCCTGCTTCCCAGTGCATGTTGAAAGTTGAGGTCCTTACTGTCAATGGCTCTGGCTCGCTTCACTTGATTTTTCCTGCACCTTTGCCAGTCGGTCAAACCCCTGTTGGCCGATGTACATGCACGTGTCCTGCATACAATCTTGATCATGACAAGGTTATCATGTTCAAGGACTCTTGGCAGGTGACAATTGCGGATATTCTACCAGAAGGCAGGACCTATAAACTATTAAAAAACACAATGTTTCCAATGTTGCATTGTGCATTGCGTGTCATGACGTACCCTGTATCCCTTAACAAGCCCCGCAGACTCACGAGCTTGCAGGTACTGTCTGGGCATATTTGCACAGTCAGATCCCTCCGCACATTCATTGTTGCCTGGTTCTCGATCTTGTGGGCAAGCAGTTGTGTGAATTTACAAGCTCTCATGAGCTCATCACAGCTGTTCATGATGCATTGATTGGTACATATTTTGCCATCCCCCTCCAAAAAAAAGAAGTGTTATATTCATATTGTTATGCTACAGCCCACAAGGATGCATATTATAATGTGGGCATGTTCCATCAAGACATCAGTCCTGGAAATATTGTCATCTACAATGACAAGGGCATCCTCATTGATTGGGACCTATCAATGTTATGGTTGTCTGTGACACCTTTCATTTTCCTCTTCACCTTTCACATCTTCACCTCTTCACATTGATATCATGTCATAGTGTCACCATTTCCTAATATCACCCTATCTAGGGTTATTGTTAAGACCATTCTCAGGGGTAAAGTGGAGTCTGAGGGGCTTGGCTTCAGCTCGTACGCTGCGCCCCTTACCCAAGTATGTGCCTCTAATTTTGGAATGTAGTCTGACACAAATTCTATGGGTGTTGACAGGACGTCAGAACGGGGGTCCTCTGAAGGAGGGCCGACGGACTACTAGGTGACCACGGGAAAGTCGGGCAGGGGTTGTTCTGCCTGACAGGAGGGAGGCTGGGAGACTACTGTGGTCAGAACCAACAGTAGAAGTGGAGCAGAAGGAACTGCTTGGACAAAGTCTGAAGCAGAGCGGAACGGAGGGGATGGATGTGAGAGTGCAGGGTCTAGTTCTGATGCATGGGGAGTCAGGTGAGCGGAGGGACAGGGGAACAGGGGAACAGGGGAATGGGGGGAACGGGGGAACGGGGGAACGGGGGAACGGGGGAACGGGGAACGGGGGAACGGGGGAACGGGGAACGGGGGAACGGGGGGAACGGGGGAACGGGGGAACGGGGGAACGGGGGAACGGGGGAACGGGGGAACGGGGGAACGGGGAACGGGGGAACGGGGGAACGGGGGAACGGGGGAACGGGGGAACGGGGGAACGGGGGAACGGGGAACGGAGGAGTGGAGGATCAAAGGATTGGAGGATCAGAGGATGGCTGACCTAGGGAGTCAATCCCCTAGGCCGGCTTAACAGGAGTTGACTAGGATCAGGCCCAAGTCAACGAACAGAAGAGCAGGGCTTAGAAAATGGATAAATAAAGACTGAGTATCTACAGACAAATGTACATATGTTTATATACTCTAAGTGATGAGCATAGCATAGCAGAAGGCTATGTGCTGAGTGTACAGGATTACCAGAGGATGACTGAGACATACGAGAATAAGGCTCAGAGAACAGTATGTACGCAATGGATCAATAATCGCTAGGGTATAGGAATTACTGGTGATCCGAAAAGTGGAACTATGATACTAAATGGGGATAGGACCAG
This sequence comes from Suillus paluster, assembly GCF_016628075.1. Taxonomy (NCBI): domain Eukaryota; kingdom Fungi; phylum Basidiomycota; class Agaricomycetes; order Boletales; family Suillaceae; genus Suillus; species Suillus paluster. The sequence continues at coordinate 13,075 of NW_024537906.1, read as the reverse complement.
TTGAGTGGTTCCTAGTCTAGGAGTGGACCGGTGAGGTGGTCAGACAGACTAATAGTCGGGTGGGGGAATACGAGCGGAACTGAAGGATCCACGCGGGTTGGAAAAGCGGAGGGAGTAGGAATAGGATCAGGCGGACCGATAGGGCGGAGGAGCGGAACCCCAGATAGGGTGGGATGGAAGGGGTATGGGGTCGGAGGACATAGGGGTAGTGTCGGAAAAGTGGAACGGGGTCAGGCGGAGGTAGCAGGGCTAATCCTGCTGAGATGCACTTCGTGCATTGTTGGGGAAGGAGGGATGGAGTGGACGGGGAAACAGAGGGTCGGACCAGGGGGATGTTCACAGGTGGTATTGGAGGTGCTTGGATCCGGTATATGACAGTTATTCTATGACTTCACCTTATCACAGGTGCACACCCCTATTCATTGATCTGAGATAAATCTCGATCTATCCTCGGCAAGTCCTTGGATATTACTTACATGTTGATACCTAGTGTATTCTCACAGACCCTTATCATGTATACACCATGTGTATTCCCATGAACACTTATCTATACTTATATGGACATATTACTTACTTACCCTGGACCCTGGACCCTGACTCACTATCATATATAAGCAGGTCGTAGTCTTGATGATTCCTCATCTTGACCCTATGCTGGAATTACCCAGATACATCCTCTGACTACTAGTTAGACACTAGTGAATCCACCTTAATTCCTTTGACTTCTCTAGAGTGCTACCTCTAGTAGATTGATTGACTTGAAACCTCCTCTGATTACCATCAGTGTAACAATCAACATTAATCAACATCAAGGGTGCTCAACAAGTAAACTGCACAGTTTGTTCTATTCCATGCAAGCTTGTAGTCAGGTACTAAATCTGCTATTACTAAGGGAACCTGGCAATTCATGTCAGCCCACCTGGTTGAAAATAAACACACCAGCCATGGCATTGAGGATGACCTGGAGTCTAGTCTTTACATTGTTTTGTGGGTTGCCTTACTGTGCTCGAAGACTCACTTAACCATCCCTGCACGATCATTACTCATGAAGCAGGTCTTCAAAGTTGATGAATTGGAGGGGGTTGGATCAACCACAAAATTGACTTTTCTCAACTCGAGAACACAATTTGGGGTCAATGTATTTGTTGACCGCAAACTGCTCAACAGGCTTATCCTTGCACTTGCCGAGCTCTTTATGCTTTGGTATACTGTGGTAACTCAGGAGGAGCAGAATGCCTGTGATGTAACATGTGCATACATGGAGGAGCAGAAGGCTTGTGATCAAGGATGCGCAGACGTGGAAGAGCAAGCTTGTGATCAAGCATGCACAGACATGGAGGAGTCAGAACCACCAGGGACAGAACCAGAGACACAAGCAGATACCTCTTATATGAACTACATCATGAAGCTCTTGAACACAAATCCTGCTTACAAGTTGAAGATGAACATGGAGATCTTGAGGTTGCACAACAAGATCATAAAAGTTTATGATTCTCACCTTCAATTTGTAAAATAGTGTGTCTTCACAAAGTCACTATGTCCTTTGCAGGTTGAATTCACAACATCTAGCAAGAGATGTAGGGTTGAGGGTAATTAGCCATATGGACACTATTACTGTGCTTGGCTCAGTGGCTGTCGGGATTACCTTATCTTGTTTAGCCTCATGATACTTTTCAAATATGCACTTATGTTGCGTTGCATAATAATATTGATTTTGTGACTGACATACGCAATGTACTTCGTTACACCAACTGTTGTTTGGTACATGTCACATGATATCATCATGTCCATTTTTCATTCTAAGTCTGTGTCAGTCCAATGCTGGGCTATCAATCACCCCATCTCCAAGCATCATGGCAAGAAACACTACTTGCAAGTATCTTAGTGTAGATTTAAGCTTGGCACACATAGCCTCACATAGCCACTTCATATCTCAAGTACACGCTTGGACACCTGATTGGAGCTGATTGACTGGTTTCATAGCCAACTTATGAACTGGGATCAAACTCACACTTCGCTTTGTCAGCACATTTCGGTAACTTCCAGTTCACTATATAATCCTCTAGACCCTCTCTTCTGTTTCTGTTTCTTTCCACTCTGCGCACCTAGTACTGTACTGTAATACTATAGACCGCTAATATATGAAACATCTGTGTATTGTAGTATAAATTGCCCAAACACTCATTGTAATGCCACAACACAGACTCATCGGGTGTTATGATGTTTTTGGTGCATGTAAGTTGACTCACATCCATGTCATGGTTGAGACTCTTGCTGACTTCTCTAAGGGTGCTTTCAGCAGTGCTTAAGTAATGTGCAGTCTGTCAATATCAGATGATGCAGCAGCAATATTTTGTGCCTCACAATGTTCACAAGTAAGCCTCTTACTGTCCCTACAATGAATGAAGATAAAACCTATTGTCATCCCAAATTTTGTTTAGACTTTGGATGGCATTGGGAGTCATCCACTCATTTAGCCTATTGTCATCCCAGCTGTTGTTTATACTTAGCATTTCTATTGCTCCCAAGTGGCTAGCCTATTGGTTGTCATCCTCCTAGGTGAGGACTACAATGTTTAGTTGCAAGGCCCACCTGGACCTCATGTATTACTTAACTAATTAGCTTGGTTTTCCCAGGGGGGAGTGCCAACCTAATTAGCTCAGAATCTATCAATCACATAGACTTGGCTCCCACATGGAAAAGTGCGTCTTCATTGGCTACCCTGCTGGCTACAAGGGCTGGAAGTTCTACAACCCCACCTCCAAGAAGACAATCATCTGCGAAAGGGCTGACTTTGATGAAAGATACTTCCCTCTGTCCAAGCGCCCATCCAGTCCATCCATTCCAGCTCCCATCGCTCCAGCACCTCCTGTCGACGCTCCCCATGCTCCCCGACAGTCAAAGACTACCTCTGAGCCCCCAGCAGCGCCCTCCTATTACTATCCTCCTCATTCAGATGACTCTGACTCTGACTCTGACTCTGACTCTGACTATGATGAGTCCAGTTCTGATGAGTCACTGGATCAAGGGGGAGATGTGGTGCCTCCAGCAGTTCCTGATGTCCCTCCTGTCGTCCCTGTTCCTGATCCAGTCACTCCTCCTCCTGCAGCTCGTCCCAATCCACCTCCTAGACCACCATCTCCCATAGGCATTGGTGCCTAGGCAACCTCCCAGAGACTGGTGGAAGCTCTCTCCAGCTCAGCTGACTGATGTTGTTGATGATGAGACTGAGGATGCTGACTTTGCTCAAGGATTTGAGCTTGCCTTGTCTACCAGCTCTTCCACCGAGCCATTGTCTTATAGGGAGGCATTGACTCGAGTTGATGCAGAGCAGTGGAATCAAGCAGCTCTTGAGGAACTCAATGCTCATCGCAGCAATGGGACTTGGAAACTCGTACCTAGACCAGCTGGAATCAAGGTCATTGGCTCCAAGTGGATATTCAAGGTGAAGCGCAATGCTGATGGCTCTATTGAGCGCTACAAGGGCAGACTTGTTGCCAAGGGCTACAACCAGCGTCCTGGCTTTGACTATGTTGAAATATTTGTTAGAATAACCAAGTGAAGCAAGCCACAAGTGAGCTAATGAGAGTGAACAGGACTATAGTCCAGTGTCAGTTGCTATTGTGTTGTATAAACTAATGAGTGTACTATACCTATAGTCCAGTGTCAGTTGCTGAAGAGCAACCAACACAGGACTTGCTACCTATGGGCGAGTCTATGTAAACAAGTGTAAACACTGCCTAAGTAAGTAAGGAATTCACATCACATACTAAGTGAGAGTCCAATAGAGGAAGCAACATCATAACACAAATAACTCGCACCATAAGGTGCTCAATCACCACAACTAACACTCCCCCCTGATTGTGCACCTCTACACATCTCAGCTCCCCCTCGAGCTACTCAGTCCCATCATCTGGCAGAACAACTGCACCTTGGGTCGAGCCAATGCCTTGGTCAGGATGTCAGCTGGCTGGTCAGCAGTGGGCACAAACACTGGTGCAATAATCTCCTTGTGCACCACATCTCGAAGCCAATACCAGCTGAGATCAAGCTGCTTCATCCGACCATGGTGCTCTGGGTGCTTGGCCACAGAGATGGCGCTCTGGTTGTCGATCCTAAGGACAGAGGGTGCAGTGGCAGGGAAGCCCATCTCAAACAAGAGATTTCGCATCCAGCGGATCTCCTTGCCTGCCTCAACTGCAGCCATGTACTCAGCTTCAGTGGTGGACAAGGCCACAATGCTTTGAAGCTTCGACGACCAGGAGACAGCACCAAGGCCAATCTTGACCAGGTAGCCACCAGTGGAGCGACCAGTGTCTTTGCATCCACCATGATCAGCATCAGAGAATGTGGAGAAGAGTTCGATGGAATTGGGATCAGGAGCATAGGTGATGGAGTAGTCTGCAGTGCCCTTCAGATAGCGAAGCAGGTGCTTGACAGCTTGCCAATGGGCAGGGCCAGGGTTGGAGTTGAATCGAGCTAAACAGCCAACAGTGTAGGCAATGTCTGGTCTGGTGGTGGTGGCAAGATACATCAGAGCACCCACAGCTTCAAGGTAAGGAGTGGATCGCATGTCCTGAGTCTCATCAGCAGTCTGGGGACACTGAGCACGAGTGAGTCGAATGTTGGGCTGCATGGGAGTGGAGACAGGCTTGCAATCAGCCATGCTGAAGCGATCAAGGATGTCAAGGCAGTACTGGTGCTGGGAGATGGTGATGGAGTGCTTGGATCGATCCCTGTCAATCTTGATGCCTAGAAGCTGGGTGGTAGGGCCCAAGTCTCGAAGCTTGAAGTGCTGAGACAAGTCCTTGATGATCTGATCAATTGCAGAAGCGGACTTCGATGCAAAGGTCATGTCATCAACAAAGACAGGCAAGATGATCCTGACTTCACCCTTGACATAGATATAGATGCTGGCATCAGAGTAGGACTGGGTGAATCCAATAGACTCGAGAACAGAGCGCATTTTCTTGTTCCAGCGATTGCCACCTTGCTTGGTTCCATAGATGCTCTTCTGCAACAAGGCAGACCATCTTCTTTGGATCACCTTCAGCAAAGCCTTCAGGTTGTTCCATGTAGACGTCACAGTCCATCTCCCCATTGAGATAGGCATGTGAGATGTCGATGGAGCGAAGGTGGAGGTCATGGATGGCAGCCATAGCAAGGACAACAGCGAATGGTGGGCATACGCACAGTTGGAGCGAAATATTCGACATAGTCAAAGCCAGGACGCTGGTTGTAGCCCTTGGCAACAAGTCTGCCCTTGTAGCGCTCAATAGAGCCATCAGCATTGCGCTTCACCTTGAATATCCACTTGGAGCCAATGACCTTGATTCCAGCTGGTCTAGGTACGAGTTTCCAAGTCCCATTGCTGCGATGAGCATTGAGTTCCTCAAGAGCTGCTTGATTCCACTGCTCTGCATCAACTCGAGTCAATGCCTCCCTATAAGACAATGGCTCGGTGGAAGAGCTGGTAGACAAGGCAAGCTCAAATCCTTGAGCAAAGTCAGCATCCTCAGTCTCATCATCAACAACATCAGTCAGCTGAGCATGGAGAGAGCTTCCACCAGTCTCTGGGAGGTTGCCTATTGCATCGAGGGAGTCTGGCACCAATGCCTATGGGAGATGGTGGTCTAGGAGGTGGATTGGGACTGAGCTGCAGGAGGAAGGAGTGACTGGATCAGGAACAGGGACGACAGGAGGGACATCAGGAACTGCTGGAGGCACCACATCTCCCCCTTGATCCAGTGACTCATCAGAACTGGACTCATCATAGTCAGAGTCAGAGTCATCTGAATGAGGAGGATAGTAATAGGAGGGCGCTGCTGGGGGCTCAGAGGTAGTCTTCGACTGTCTGGGAGGATGGGGAGCATTGACAGGAGGTGCTGGAGCGATGGGAGCTGGAATGGATGGACTGGATGGGCGCTTGGACAGAGGGAAGTATCTTTCATCAAAGTCAGCCCTTTCACAGATGATTGTCTTCTTGGAGGTGGGGTTGTAGAACTTCCAGCCCTTATATCCAGCAGGGTAGCCAATGAAGACGCACTTTTCCATGTGGGAGCCAAGTCCATCTCTCTTGTCCCTTTGGATGTGCACATAGGCAGTGCATCCCCAAACTCGAAGAGTGAGAGACATCAGGCTTATTGCCATGCCACAGCTGATAGGGTGTAGCGCTGTCTACAGCTTCAGTAGGGCACCTGTTCCAGACATGGACCAGAGCATGCAAGGACACTCGCCCCAGAAGGCCTTGGGAAGCCCAGACTCATCCAGCATAGCAGTGAGTCGCTCAGAGAGGACTCTGTTAGCTCTCTCAGCAACCCCATTCTGCTGTGGTCTAGCACGAACAGTGTGCTGCCTCTCAATGCCGCACTGGGTGGTGAATTCAATGAAGGCATTGCTCATGTACTCCCCTCCCTTGTCATCTCTGAGGATCTTGAGCTTTCGCTCTGACTGGTTCTCAGCATAGGCCTTGAATGTCTTGAAAGCCTCAAAGACATCAGACTTAGCTTTAATAGGGAGCACAAAGCGAAATCGAGAGAAGTCGTCGATGAACTGTGACCCAATAGCGATAGCCAGAGAAGCTGGGGTAGGGGACCTTATGGACATCGGTGTGGACAAGCTCCAGAGGTCGAGTAGCACGCCATTGAGATGAGGGGAATGGGTTTGCATGCATCTTGCCAGCTAAGCATGGCTCACAGATAGGATCTGGCAGTTTCTTCGAATCCAGCTTGAGTCCAATGACCATATCCTGATCAATAAGCTTCTTGACACCTGCTACGTGATGATGGGCGAGTCTTCTGTGCCATAGGTCCAAGTCCAGAGGTAGAGTGGTCGCTGCAGAGGCATATTCTGATAGAGGCACAGTAGAGCCATCTAAGAAAGCTGCATTACTGCCATTGATAGAGGCAATGAACAGAGTGGTGCCTGCAGGACGTTCAAAGGACATTCTGGTCGCATTTATGTGCACATGAAAGCCACTATGGCGAGTAAGGTATAGCACAGAGAGCAGGTTATTACGAAGGTCTGGGACATGCAAAACTCGAGATAACTCGACCACTCTAGCCCTCTTCCCATCTATGACTGGATTGAACACCACAGTGCCCACCCCAGAAGAATACACAAAGGTGTTGTCGGCTAGCTTGATTGGGACGCGTTTTGGGGTATAATTGCGAAGCCAGTGACGATGGGGGGTCATATGAGAAGTGGCACCTGTGTCTGCATTCCAGTCAGCCTCTGCATCGACTTGGAGAGGACATAGGGGATGGGAAGGGTCAAAAGAGCGAAGACTTGCATTTCCAGCGAACTCTGTGACGTTCTGGGCATTCTGAGGGGTGCTCTGAGTGTTGGTGGACGCTGCAGGAGTGGTAGGAGATGATGTGGACGCAGCAGGAGTGGTAGTGGGTGGAGTGGTAGGCTCTGAGGCCTTATTAGCGTTTCTAGGACGCTTATTACCCTTCCCTTGACCATTGCCAGACTTTGCATTGTCTTTGGCACGCTTCAGAGCGTTACACTTGTGAGTGCAATGGCCAGCCTTCTCACAGAAGTAGCAGGTAATGTTAGTGCCACATCTACATTCTCCTGAGGATGTGAATAGGGCTGAGTCGCCAGTAGGACCTTCAGGATGACGCTTGCGCTGCAATTCCTCTGCTAGGAAGGCAGACTTGAGCTCCTCCTTGTCCAAGGACTTGAGTAGCATGAGGGAGGACGCAAAATGGTTGTATTCCTCACCCAGGGAGCGAACCATAGTCATACAGACTAGTTCAGCATCCAAGTCAGTGATGGAATAGGGCTTGCTAGTGTCCTTTGGGCGAAGCTCCTGGATCTTACTCATGCCTTCTTCTATCCTAGCAATGAGGGTGCTTAGGGGCTCATCAGGCTGCTTCCTAATAGAGAAGAAGTCGTCCCAGGCGTTGAAGCGAGCTCCAGGACGCTGCTGGACATGGATTGAAGCAAGGGTGGACCATATGGAGACAGGGTCATCCTGGACAGCATCAATGTGCATCCTCTGCTGAACTGAGCAAGCAAGGTACAGTTCTCCAGCAGCCTTGTCCGCTTTGACATCCCATTTGGCCTGAGCATCAGCTTGAGTGTCTGCAGGGCGCTTCTCTGTCCCACTGACAAGCAGCCACAAGCCCTTGGTGCGAAGATAAGCCTTCATTTCACCCTTCCAGGTAGGATAGTTGCTGGAAGTGAGTTTGGTGATATGGATGGGGGACTTGGAATCTTCAGAAGACATGGCAAGAGGCTGGGAGGCGAGCAGAGTGGTATAGGTGATGCAGGACGTCGGCGGAGGCGTAGGGAGGCGAGGGAATGTAGTAGGGAGTGTAGGGATAGGCAGCAGGGAGTGTAGGGATAGGTAGCAGTAGCACAAACAAGCGAAAAATGCGCACTATGGGTCCTGACACAGACTGTAGCTCAACAACAACTCTATGGATGCTCCAGTGGACCAAACTATGCTCAAATGCGACGCTGGGGGCTTTTGAGGGTGTAGAATGCGATGGAAACCGAAAGGAATGGGATGGAGTAGTGTTTGGCTGAATAATGAGTGATTGGAGGGTCCTTAAAGCGCAGGGCTCATAACCTGTTAGAATCACTGAAGGACCAAGGCACAAGTGAGCTAATGAGAGTTAATAGGACTAGAGTCCAGTGTCAGTTGCTTATATATTGTGTAAACTATGAAGTGACTTTACCTAGAGTCCAGTGTCAGTTGCTGAGGAACAACTGACCACTAGACTCACTACCTACAGTCGAAGATATGTAAACATATGTAAACACAGCTTAATAAGGTAAGTAAGTCAAGTCTGGCAATACAGGCAAGTCTGGAGCAATAGGTTATGATATAAGGCAAATAACTCGCACCATAAGGTGCTCAATCACCACAACTAACATACTTTTCACAAACTGAAGAAGTCAGATAGGGTCTCAAAACTAAGGACATCAACTGCACTGACATGACTACTGAAGTGCTTGTGATTCATCATTTCACGATCTGCTTCAGGAATAAACAAGAACAACTCGGCTTTCACACCATCTTCAATTGAAAGTAGAGACAGCCAGCGCTCCTTACTGTTGATGTCAATGTTGGGACATGCGCACAAGGGAAAAATCTGAGAGTTGATCCATAAGCAATGTGTGATTGAGTACTTGCATCCCAACAGCCTTATAGCCTCTTTCTTGACAGCTAGCTCGAGTTCATTACAAGTGAGTCTCTTCTGACCTTTGGCTGCTGAAGTTTCCAGAAGCACATTCTGCTTCAAGAACTCCCACTGTTGGCCTTGCATATTCAACAGCAGCTTCTGTGCAGTTTCTAGCGCCTGGATAGCCAACTTAGAGACTGTAACACACCCAGAAAAGATTGAGACAGCACTTACCTTATGAAGGTCTGCAATTAAAGCATTGTCCCATAAAGACACAACAGCAGCACAAAACTTCATGAGTGCCTTGTCTGAATCTGATGACAAGTTGTCAGAGTCAGAATCAAAGCCTGCAGTGGAGCTGCTCTCCATGACTTCAATATCCTCTGGTACATGGTGCTGAGACATGCTAATAGGGTAACAAGAGCAAGGGAAGGTTTGAGCTGTGTGTGCAGAATTCAGTTTAGACTGTCCCTTATATCAGTTCTGAATATGTGTCACACACCATTTGATTATGTAGTGCATTGTGGTGAATTTGGTAGTTTGAACATGTGCTATCCTGTATGTGCAACAATGAGGCACTGATGAATAATGAAGTCATTGTTACTTTGAGGTAATAAATTAATAGCTCACCTTTAAGCAGGGTCAAGGGTATCACATTAAGACATGTACATTATTAATAAATTGTTGATGCAAGAATGATACTAGATTAAGGGCAAGCTGGTGTGTCATATCCCATACCTCCGGATCTGGAATTCCAGAACCCCACCACTAAAGTCCAGTCCTCCATCCTGTTATTGTTAGTTGTGGTGATTGAGCACCTTATGGTGCGAGTTATTTGTGTTATGATGTTGCTTCCTCTATTGGACTCTCACTTAGCATGTGATGTGAATTCCTTACTTACTTAGGCAGTGTTTACACTTGTTTACATAGACTCACCCATAGGTAGCAAGTCCTCTGTTGGTTGCTCTTTAGCAACTGACACTGGACTATAGGTATAGTACACTCATTAGTTTACACAACACAACAGCAACTGACACTGGACTATAGTCCTGTTCACTCTCATTAGCTCACTTGTGGCTTGCTTCACTTGGTTATTATAACAGTTATTTCGCCCAGTGCTCTGCTCCCATCTCCGGACTCACCCCTATCTCCTTTTAGAATAGCTATTGATCCGGTTATCGGTTATGTCCTTTCCGCTATGCTTACTGATCCGTCCATTCTTACTTCATTTCCAACTTCACTGCTTTGATCTGTTACTGTTAGGTACCATGCCGGCTTAGGAAGCAGAGGGGTTGGGGCTTGGCTTCAGCTCTTGCACTGCACCCTTAGCCGAGTACATGCCCCGAATTTGGAGCAGGTCCGATGTTGTCCAACGGTAGGACAAGTGGTCCGCTTAGGTCCGCTTTGAGGGTCGGGGGGTAAGAGCTACTAGCGGCGGACCGACTAGGAGTGGAGCAGAGAAGGCAGGGGATAGTGTAAAGGGTGGAGAGGAGCAGGGGGAATGCTTGATAGGAGTGGAGAAGCAAAGAGAAGACTTAGAGCGCGGCTCTAAGTCGGAGTGGAGGGTCGGAGGTGACAACAAGGTGAAACTTGTGTCCAGAGGAGGCAAGGTCCTACTGAGAATTCTCACAAGTAGTAACTGCAAGAAGACAAGTAATATTAAGACTGAGGAAAATATCTAAGTACAGGATATGTTATATACTTCTATGTATGAGGCAGTGATCAGGATAACTATGTTGTAAAGCTATGTACCAAGGATATAGTTTGTAAGTACTGTACACAGGTGAAGACATAAGTCAGAGTGGATATCAATATGTTTGCGTCAGATCAGTGATCAAGCGGTAATAGGAATTACTGGTGATCCAGGAGTAAGGGTCTATGTACCGAAGGGGAAAGTATATATCTAAAAGGGGAAAGAGGTTCCAGTTGAATGGAGAAATTATGGACGGGGATCGGATGGGCGGTCGAGTGGAAGCGTAGAAGCGGAATGTGGACTGTGATTGGACTGAGTGGAGGATGGATGGAGCGGAGGTGGTTGGAAAGCGGAGCAGATATTAATATTGGAGCAGTCAGATCAGGTATATGACAGTTACACTTACTAATAAACTTTCCACATGCTTCATACATAGCCCTTACCTTTGCTGACTGATTTACCTACATGTTACCTACAGTATATAAGCTCCTGTAATACTCTGGAACTCCTTAGTTCAAATATCATCTTAGTTCTGCTCATTCCTGCAATCTTTGGACTTGAGTCTCATCTCTTGTCCACCTCTGAGTCTTAGGGGTTAAACCTTAGGACTAATCCTCCGGCTCTACCTTAGGGTAGTCTAACCTCTGTTCTGTTTCTACTCCAGACTTCCATAGTAGCCTTACTCCGTCCCCACATAGTCTTCTGGAGTTCCACCGAACTCCACCGATGTTTGTCCTCCAGAACTCCCTGAACTTCCATCGGACTTCCCCTCTGCCCACCGGAAATTAAGGGCATGTACTCGGGTAAGGGGCGCAGCGCATGAGCTGAAGCCGAAGCCCTTTGAGTAACCTCCCCCTTGAGCACAACCTTAACAGTTTGCTGACCTAGGGGATTGACTCCCTAGGTCGGCCGCTCCCCCACTCCCCCACTCCCCCACTCCCTCACTCCCCCCACTCCCCCACTCCCCCACTCCCCCACTCCCCCACTCCCCCACTCCCCTGCTCCCCTGCTCCCCTGCTCCCCTGCTCCCCTGCTCCCCTGCTCCCCCACTCCCCTGCTCCCCACTCCCCCACTCCCCACTCCCCCACTCCCCCACTCCCCTGCTCCCCTGCTCCCCTGCTCCCCTGCTCCCCCTGCTCCCCCACTCCCCCTGCTCCCCCACTCCCCTGCTCCCCTGCTCCCCCACTCCCCTGCTCCCCTGCTCCCCTGCTCCCCTGCTCCCCTGCTCCCACTGCTCCCCCCCCTGCTCCCTGCTCCCCCACTCCCCTGCTCCCCCACTCCCTGCTCCCTGCTCCCCCACTCCCCTGCTCCCCTGCTCCCCTGCTCCCCTGCTCCCCTGCTCCCCTGCTCCCTGCTCCCCTGCTCCCCTGCTCCCCTGCTCCCCTGCTCCCCTGCTCCCCTGCTCCTCTGCTCCTCTGCTCCTCTGTTCCCCTGCTCCTCCACTCCTCTGTTCCACTGTTCCTCCATTCCCCTGTTCCTCCATTCCTCCATTCCTCTGCTCATCCGACTCCCTGCGCATTCGGCCGCCTTTCCTGCGCGTCAGAACTGATCCCAGCACCCTGCTACATCCATCCCCTTCGTTCTGCTCTGCTTTGGACTTTGTCCGAGCAGCCCTTTCCACTCTGCTTCTACTGTTGGTTCTGACTGTGGTGGCCTTCAACCTCTCTCCTGTTGGGTGGAACAACCCCCACCCGACTTTCCTGCGCTCACCTAGTAGTCTGTTGGTCCTCCTTCAGAGGACCCCCGTTCCGACGTCCTGTCAGAACTCATAGAACTCGTGTTAGACTACATTCCGAAATTAGGGGCACATACTCGGGTAAGGGGTGCAGCGCATGAGCTGAAGCCAAGCCCCTCAGACTCTGCCTTACCCCTGAGCACAGTCTTAACACAGCCCTGTTGAAGGAGTAGTCTGCCAGTCTCCACCAGACAATGGAAGTTCATGGGAAGAGTACATAATAACAGGGCTGTCAAAGGAGTCCTGCTTGGTATGCTTGGTATGCCAGGTGCACTGGAGAAGCTCACAAGTGCTCCAGTCGTGGTAAGTTTGGAAGCTTACCTGCCTTGTATGCCTGGTGCATTAGAGAAGCTCATGAGTGCTCTGTTTATAGTGATGAGCTTGGAAGCTCACCTGCTTCATATACCAGGTGCATTAAAGAAGCTCATGAGTGCTTCATTGATAGTTATGAACTTAGAAGCTTACCTGCTTCATATGCCAGTGTGCTGGAGAGGCTCACGAGCACTCTGT